>NW_007770336.1:0-841 GCF_000696425.1 Galeopterus variegatus | reverse complement strand
ATAGCTTTCAGGAAAACTGAAGTTATACAGAAATTTTATGCTAGAAGACCTCATTTCAACCCAATAAGTCAGTTTATACAGTTAATATACAGTAAGCACATGCTGTCTAATTTCCCCAGTTCTTGCTCCTCAAGCTGTTATTTTGTGAATAAAAAAGAAGGATCACCTTCTCTAATTGCATTGCTTCTGATAGTCATCAACATCAGGGCAACCAAGAAAATAGCATTAAAAGCAAAATCCAAACTTCCATCAGGCAATTTAGAACAGCTCACTACGTCTGTACTCTGCACTATTTAAGCTCTCTTAACACATATCTATATGGCTGAATATTTTATATTATTTTATTTTATTTTACCTTATTTTATTTTATTTCATTTTATGAGTACTTTGAGGAAGTCTAGGAGGACTTGCACAGAGAACGAATGCTTTGTTGTTGATATCAAGCAGTGGAAAATGGTAAATGGTAAATGGAAAATGGTAAATGGAGAATGGCTTGGTTTGATTCAGCAAACGTGGACTGAGCAGCTGGGTTCTCACACACAAGCGTTTTGTGAGATATGGATACAGAAATAACATATCCTCCCTGCTCCCCCAAGCACTCACAGTGTTGTGTGCTCACACGTGGCTGTTTACATGCAGCAGAATCACACCTGCACCGAAGGCAGGATGAAAGTTCTACGTGAGAGACAGGTCAGGAGAATGTGAAATGGGGCGAGACACGGAGTACCCAGCCACACATTTTTAGATTGTTTTTACTTTTACTGGCCCTAAGGATTACTGTGCATGCTGGTGCACTGTTATTCTCAGGGCATAGTATTACCAAAGCAATAGCAGCTGATAA
>NW_007770335.1:5473-5864 GCF_000696425.1 Galeopterus variegatus | reverse complement strand
CTTGTATCATAAAACCACCTGTTCCTGGGGGCTAGAGTATACAAAAATGCATTGAATCCCCAAAATCATCAACCTATTGCCCCACTTCTTCCTGTGAAGTTAGTGGGTGTCAGGGGTAAATTGTGAGGGAGTAAGACTTTTAGACCCCAAAGCACTGAAAAGATTATGGTGTCTCGCCACATGTAATTAAAATACAATTTATTGAAATAACACAAAACTTACATGTATGTAGAAATTGGAATAGCTCCTTTCTAGATTTTCTGATTGAAAAATTCTGAATACATTTATTCAGAAGGCATTCAGAGAAAATGGCAGGCATGCTTACTGTATAATAAAGATAAATGCTTACTGTATAATAAAGGCCCTCTCTGGAGCAAAAGGTGGCATGCTT
>NW_007770335.1:2427-3502 GCF_000696425.1 Galeopterus variegatus | reverse complement strand
AATCAAATGCATTAAAGCAGAATATTTTCAATGGTACATGGTATGTGCTGCCTCAGGTTTCCAAAATAAACTATTAGGTATTGTTCTTCTTTCTTAGCGGCAGGAAATACAAGATGCTATAGCCTATACTTTACTTTGAAATGGGATATTCCCACATGCTCCAAGAATACTGAATTAACACAAACTTTGCCAACATGTTCTCTTGTTGAGTTTGATCTTCTCCACCACACATGCATCTTACCAAGATATGGTAGGAAGTTGCTTTTTCATGCTCTTCAGGTCCTTGCAACATATGTTCTATAGCATAGTGAGGTGGGCAGATCCCTCCCTGCTAGACTGGGCCACAGAGTCAGAAGTGGCACACCCTTAGAGCAGAGCAATAAAAGCATACTGCTGCCCGCTCAGGAAAAGGCCTGTGCTTGAGATGGAGCAATCTGCCAAGTACCAGGGCCTTCATTGGCTGTCTCTGTACCATGACTACTGGTGCCCACTCTGCTGTCATTATGACCACACTGGACATCATCATCCCAGAAACCTCATATTTCCCCCAATATCAGACATCCACTTGTAACTGCAGCACCACCCACCCTGCTCCATTCCCATTACACAGTGTGGCAGTTAAGAACTTAGACTCTGGAGTAAAAATATCTGAATGCGAATGCTCTCTTTGCCCCTTTCTAGCTGTGTAATCTTGAGAGAATCATCTGACTTCTCTGTGTCTTAGTTTCTTTGTCAATATAATGATTGCTTGGGAATGGAATGAGTCAATACATGTAAAGTGCTTAGAACAGAACCTGGCACATAGAAAGTACAATATAAGTGTTAGTTATCACTATGGTCTGAATGTTCGTTCCTACACCCCAGAAAAATTTATAAGTTGAAATCCTAACCCTTAAGGTAATGGTATTAGGAGGTTGGGCCTTTTGGGAGGTGATTAGATTAGATCATTAGCATGCAGCCCTTATGAAAGAGGCCCCAGAGAGCTGCCTTGCCCCTTGTACCATGTGAGGATGCAGTGAGGTGTCGTCTATGTGGAATGGGCCCCCACCAGACATGTAATCTGCCAGGCCTTGAT
>NW_007770335.1:0-471 GCF_000696425.1 Galeopterus variegatus | reverse complement strand
CAGTCACAGGTATTATAGCAACATGAAACAGACTAATACAGTCATCAAACATGGAAAGATAGTCCATACCTTTTGTTAAGAATATGGACTGTTTTGTTAAGAAATGTTTGAAAATATATTTTTTTGAAAAAATCAAGAAATGAGGAAAAAAATCATTTGTTTCTTTTGAGGATAACTCTTGTGTTCTTGCCAGATACTCATAGATTTTTTTCTTTAGTCTTGTAATTTAAATTATTTTTAGCATGTGTCACTTAAAATCCAGTTAGAACTTTGGGCATCTTTAGGTCTTTTTGGCAACCCAGAAAGGTTTTCTTTGATGATATATTTGAACAATATTACCTGTGCAATAATTGTTTTGATGTCTTCTTTAAGAGCCCCTATAAAGTTCTTAGTTCATTCTCTATTTTCTCTTCTCCATATGTAAAGAAAAGTACATGATCATATACAGATTGAAGAGCAGAAAAATGAATA
>NW_007770334.1:2835-5864 GCF_000696425.1 Galeopterus variegatus | reverse complement strand
AATTTAGATATAGATTTTAGTGATTTTATGGAGGATTCAAGGGCATAATATTCATTGTTTTATAAGTTCTTGCTTCAATGATTGTTAAAAGGTAGTGGACACTCCTCCTCCAATTTTACCAACCAAAGACAAATATCCAAATTCCTCCTGTTACTTTCAGTGATACTACATGAGAGATTCAGCCCCAATTTTTTCTCATCTTTTTAAGATTAATTAGAAAAATGTGCCCACTGTGGGAAATTAGTATTTGAATTTGTGAAGTTATGCAATCCTTTTAGAGATTAAAAAAAAAAGTCATTTTAAGCTTCAGCTTCCTTTAGCAACTTCGCAAGGGACTCAATTATTCACTTATGGGAAGAAGAGAAAGAATAGCTTCCCACTTCAGTTTTGATAATTCCAGTTAGAGGTTTATAGCCAGTAAAATTTGGGATATGTTTCCCAATTTGGTGGCTGCATTATATTAAATTCCCCAAAAGCCACAGGGAAACTGACTATATATATATATAATCAGTAATACTTTTAGGTAGAAAAGACCAAGTAATACATTTGAGTAGGATTAAGATAGATCTTTTTTTTCAAATAAAGCAAGACTTCACCTCCTTTAAATTTGACTAAAGAAGTAGACAACTGTTATACTGTTAGTTGGTGGTTTCAACCCCGTTATAATACCCTGAAAAAACAGAAGAGCTGCATTTTTGTCCCTGAAATACTCAAATTCACAAAATTCTGGTAACAGTTTATGACAGCATGTTCCAGATCCATTTCCTTCATGTGGGTCTTTTAGCATAGCATGGCAAAGAGTGAGTGATTGTGTGTCCTGGTCTTCTGTGAGTCCATGTCAGAGCATCAGAAGTAGTTTCAGACTATGAATTCCCAAGTTGATATGTAGAAGACCTATTACTTGCTGTCAAATTAAGAGCTCGGATTTATATAGGAGTCCATTAATTTTCCAAAAGTTGTAGATAAAGAGGAATCAAATGGAACAATAGAGAAAGGAAACAGTTTCCTGGTGTGCAGTAATGTCAGGCATGTCTCTTGTGGAAAATCCTACCTATTCATTTGTTCACACATCTGTATGTTTATTCGTGCATCCTGCACTTCATTTATTCATTCATTCATGACCAAGGACTATGCTAGATATTGGAGATACAAAGAGAAGTAAGTATAGTTCCTGATCTCGAGATCTCTGTTTGAAATTTGTACAAAAGCCTGCAAAATAAACAGATCTAGTTCTTACCTCAATTCTGTAAGTCTGGCACTAAAAAAAAATTCAATAAAATCTTGGAAAATGTTAAAACCTAATAACTAGACTTCTGAGCAAATTATAATCTCCATATTAGCATAAACCACATCTTCAGCACTATATTCTCACTGTGCAGGGCATAGAGTAGGTAAATAGATTTTTAAAGAATGGGGTAGTATCTAGATATATTCTTCAAGAGCATTGTGTTTTTTAGGTTAAAACAAGCTGAAACTATCTACAGTAGAGCTGTTAAAGGCATCACTCATATAAAAAATGTTCTCAAGCTGGAAATGGAAGTGGGTAACATGGGAATGCCTAATGCAGTAGGGGAAGGTATAACCTCCACTTTGCTATTTCAGATCAATAAGTAGATTTTAGCACGAACTTTCTCCTGTCAACCAGCGTCTCTAAGTATCACATCCATACCAGAAACAACAGTTGTGACTCATTCATTAAGATGAAGGTCTTGCAGCTATCCACCCGAGAACCCTTTGCCATTATAAGCCCTTTTTTGATCTGAGTTATGTATGTGTATTTGCTTCCATATTCCAAAGGCAGTTTGGGGGGTGAGGGTAGCAGGCAGCATTCTATGTTGGCATGTGGCTGAGGTGACAGGAGGATTTTAGCAGCTTGTGGGTGGGTGTTTGGGGAGCAGGTGGCATTGGGAGAAGGAAGTGACTGTCAGGATTTGGTGGCATTTGGGGGTGTGTATAGACAGGCATAAAAAAAAGAGATGGGTATTCTAAAAACACTTTGGTATTCTCATAACGAGAAATGTAATCCAGGGCTTTTGATATTCTAAGCCACAGCATTTCTGTTTGTCATTCTGTGAAGTTTTAGGAAAAGAGTACAAAGGGTTAAAGACAAACAAGAGCAGTAACTGATTCGCAGAGTTTTTTAACCGTGCTAGGTCATTTTCTGTCGCTTATAACAGGGTACCTGAAACTGGCTAATCTATAACAAAATGAAATTTATTTCTTACAGTATGGGAGGCTGGGAAGTCCAAGGTCCAGGGGATCACACATCTGGTGAGGGCCTTTTTCTTGGTGGTGACACTGTGTGGAGTCTTGGAGCAACCAGAGTATCACATGGGGAGCATGGCATGAACAAGGGAGTTAATGAGCTCACTTGCTCTCCTTATAAAACCATCAGAACCACTCCTTGCTAGCCCATTAACCCATTACTCCATGAGTAGATTAATCCATTTGTGAAGGCAGAGTCCTCATGATCGAATCACTCTTAAAAGCCTCACCTTTCAAATACCATAATTGGACTTTCCACCCTCTTAACACGTTACAATGGAAGTCAAGCTTCAGTGAATTTTCGGGGGGCATTAATCCACAACATCAATAAAACCTAAATGATGGCTTGAGGTTTCTTTTTTAAACAGCTCTGTTGAGGTATAATTGATATACAAAACCTAAATATGTTTAATGTACACAATTTGATGAGTTTGGACTTATGCATATACCTGTGAAAACATCACCACAATCAAGATGATAGACATATCCAACATCTTCAAAAGTTTCTTAAGTTTCCTCGTGCCCCCTTAGATTTTGTTTTTTGTTGCTGTGCATTTTTTTTTTGGTTTATTATTTATTTATTTATTTATTTTTGGTGTGTGTTTGTTTGAGGCAGTTCTTTGGCTGTTTATAGTAGGCCTTTTTATGTTTTTATTTTCTCAGACAGTAAACAATTTTCACTTACTGTTTCTGTTTTTGGTTGATTTGAGAGGCATAGATTGCCTCAAATGAATTGAAGCTGTTTTTTTTTTTTTTTTTTTTTT
>NW_007770334.1:0-2105 GCF_000696425.1 Galeopterus variegatus | reverse complement strand
GCAACCCTCGGTGTTGCTCCCGCACCTCGCTCAGCCAGTGAGCGGGAACCGGTCTGTATGTGGGATCCGAACCGAGCGCCGCCGCGCTTCCCAAGCGGCGCACTATAGCAGTGCGCCACCAGGCCGGCCCTGAATTGAAGCTGTTTTTGTGTGTTGGTTGGAACCACATCACCAACTGGTTACCTTTAGCACTTGGTATCATGTGGCATATTTGTCCTAAACTTCTCCTAGAGTTGCTCGTCTCTTAAGAAATCTGGACACTTTGACATGCACCATGAGAGATCTTTTTTGGTTATTGATGTAACCAGCATGATCTCAGCCTACTTTGGGATATGGGAGAATAAAGGTTTTGATTCAGTTCTTTGTTGAACAGATAAACAAACAGAGATATCTTCAGTAAGAAAGGTTAAACAATAGTGCTATGTAAAACCCAGACACAGTACCCACAATGATGTTACAAAGATATTTCCAAAAATGAATAGTCTCTTTTCCAAGCAGGCTTTTGATAATCTGCAGTCATTTGTAAATACTGTCACATCAGAACCATAAAAAAAGACAGTATTCAAAGCCTTTGAGAAAGCAGTTTTTCAGAATTCTGTGTAATGTTTAAAGATAAGAATATCCTTCAAATGCTCATGTCAGTTTAAAGACGTGATAGGGCTTAAACACCTTAAATGTATAAGTTCAAATGTAAATAGATGTGTTAGGTTTTAAATACTGTACATTTATAAGTTCACATTGAAATTGGAAAAATGGGGTTTTAAAACAAGTGTTTACTTAAACATTTATTAATCAGGGCTATGAAAGGGAAAAGAATCGAGATCAGTTAAATAGCACATCAACAGCAGTGTGGTGAAAGCAGTGTTGTAAGAGACAGACCAAGGAACAGTGTTCGTACTGCAGGTACTTTGGAAATAACTAGGGCATCTCTCGCTGTTCTGGGCTTTGCAAGAACCTCCTGGGAATAAAGTTTAGAGGGCTCTGACGTAGTTTATGTTGGGATTTCTTCAAGTTACCATAATGAGGTGTTTTCCTATTGCCTGGAGCTGGCTGGGCTCTAAGAGCATTCTTATGCAATGGTTTTTTTAAAGTATCTCTCTCTTCAGAGCCTCTTAATATATTCACATTTTACAACTTGAAATCATCTTTTCTTTTAATTGGCAATAATATTCTGAAAAAATTAAAAATAGCATTTCACTGAGAATTCAACATGAAAATGATCTTAATATGACATTTCCTAACAGCTTCAACATTTTGAATGTTCTTTAGCATTTTTGAATGTTCTTTTGTTTGTAATCATTTCTTTCCCAGAAACCACCATTCATTTAATGCTTTCTGATAAGAAGAAATACCAGAATTTTTCAGAAGTGTGAGTTAGCAACATATCTATTTTAAATAATGTCTGTTACTAAAAATTGTACTGTCATCATTGATGTCAAATATTATAGAAATCAATTTTAAGATTCTTACATATTTTTCAGCAATGAAAAGCAAAAACTAGAAGGTACATTTCTCATAATATTACAAATTTAGAAAGAATATGTTATTTTTTTTTCTAAAGTGGATCTTCCTTTTTACATGACACTAATTTTGACAGTATGAAGAAACTGTAAATGAATTGATGAAAGTATGTTGACATTTTAGTGGGTTTCAAATGATCCTTGATATTTAGGCATGAATGATGGCTTTATTTCATGAGCCATATTGTTAAAATATTGAAACACTTTCCTGCCACCCGGAAAAAGATACCCTTCACTAAGTGCCTCCAAAGTGCCCCTGCTTCCCAGGCACTAGGACCTTCAGTGATCCAGCATCTAAATGAGTTTGGGGACAATATATTCTGTATCAGACACTCTACCTGGTTCTGTGAATTGAGCAGAGTTATTACTTTGCATTTTAAAATTTATATGCAGAAATACCAATAGATTATGATTAATTTTAATAGCCCAAATGAAGTTTGAACCCAAGGTGTATTGTGTCAAATAGACATTTAATATCGGTACAATGGTTCAAAGCATTCACAGTACTTTAAAAAACTAGTATAGGGCCGGCCCGGTGGCGCACTGCTACAGTGCGCCGCTTGGGAGCACGGTGGCGCTCCCGCC
>NW_007770333.1:4740-5865 GCF_000696425.1 Galeopterus variegatus | reverse complement strand
TAATAAACAGGGATGAATCACACATACACTTTGTTAAGTGAAAAAAGTCAAACCCCACAAGCTAAGTCTTTTATCTTTCCATTTGTATGACATTCTAGAAAAAAGCAAAGTTATGGCAATGAAGAACAAACCAGTGCTTGTCAAGGATTAGGGGCCAGGGAGGGGTGTCGACTACAAAGGGAGAACGAGAGGGAATTTTTTTTTGGTGTAATACAACTAACTGTTCTTTGTCTTCACTGTTGTTGTGGACACACAACTCTATGTTGTGCCAAAACTCACATAACTGTACACCACAAGAAGTAAATTTTACTATAAAGAAATGTATAAAGAGGTAAGTAAAAAAATAACAAGAAACCCAATGAAATAATGGGTAGTCTTACAAAGATCATCAAAGACTACGAAATCATTACTTAGAAGGTTGTTGGGAAACAGGATATTCACACCTCACATAGGGCATGCTAAGAGTAAAGGGGAAAATGTACCTTTGCAGGAGAGAGATTTGTCAGGCACCACCCGAACCCAGTGATCAAACTTACCAGTATTAATGGGATGACCTGATATTGGGTATTTCCTGATACGATGCAATACGAAGAACACAGCATCACCTATGACATATTCTTGCTAAAAATGTTTAACCTGAATCTAAAAAAGTCCACATATGTATGTGCCAATATATGAAAAAATACAAGAAATAGAGAAACAAGTTAAATAGCACCTCGAGGAAATAATCAGACAGAACAAAGCAGGGTGTGGTTTTTATACTAAAAGGAAATAACAATAAAATACAACTTTAGAACCTTGAAAAACTGCCTATAAAAGACATTATTTGAGGAAACTGGGGAATTTTATATTTGAACTAGATGTTAGATGTTTTTAAGGAATCACTGCTAATTTTCTTGGGTATGACAAGGGTACTGTAGGTAAGTAGCAGAATGTCCCTTATTCTTATATACACACTGAAGTATTCAGAAGCAAAGTAACATGATGTCTGCAAGCTACTTTCAAAGGGCTAAGACAAAACAATCCTCACATCTCTCATTTCCTCTCTTTCTCTCTGTCCCCCTCCCACTTCACACACACACACACACACACACACACACACACACACACACACACACACACACA
>NW_007770333.1:2824-3750 GCF_000696425.1 Galeopterus variegatus | reverse complement strand
TTTCCTAGTAGGGATTAGTGTTAATTATTGCATTGTATGGCTTCTTTACATATTTATGTAAATGGGTTCTTTACATTTAATATTAATTCTTTGTCAGTTTTTTTATTAGAAAATCTATTGCTCTTATCTTCTATAAATTTTTCATTTTTTTTGTTTAGAAAGCCTGTATTCAAAAATCAATAATTAACTATTTACCTGTATTTCTTCTTATGGTTTCTTAACTTTTTAGAATATTTATTAGTGTTTATATTTTATTTAATTAGTTTAGAAGTTGAATATACGTTGTGATCAAGATCTAAACTGATTTTTTCCCCCAAGCTATTTAATTTTTCCAACGCAATTTATTCAATAAATAATATTTTAATAATAAATTTTCCATTACATAAAAAAATGACTAGATATGCTGATAGTGGAATACATTTACTATAATACAGAATGCTAAACAATGTTTTAGATGTACCAAGTGGCCACTTGAGTGACAACTGTCAAGTAATATGTTGTGTTATACAAATATCAATCTCAATGCTTTTGTGATTCTGTGAATGAGAAAAAGAATATGCTTTAAATTCTGAAAATACATCTGTAGAGAAAAGGGAAAAGGAGAAAAAAATCTACAACTGTTAAAATGAAAGGTGATATAGTGAAAAGAATTCAGTACAAACTCTGGATCTCTTAGTCCTAGTAGTTTTACACTGTAAAGAACTTTAGAAATTAACTCAATACTCACAAAGTAGAAGCCAGATTTCTCCAGACCAAACAACTAGTTAGGCAGAGGTAGAAACTAAACCATTGTCTTCAAAACAGTCTCAGAAATATTTTTCTCACCAAGCAAATCTTGTACTCCTGATGTATAAAAACCTTTTTTTTAAGTAAAAATATTCTTTTCTTAACTTCACTGAAGTGTTTTAAGGATAAGATGATAAAAT
>NW_007770333.1:0-2094 GCF_000696425.1 Galeopterus variegatus | reverse complement strand
AAAAAACACTATCAGATTATTTTCTGAAATTTCTCAAGGTAATATGTGTCTGATTTTTTTTTTTTTTTTTGGCCTCTTACTAAATACTTAAATAGCATTTATTTTTAAGCAGGAGAAAGTAACTTACAAGAGTACTTCAAAAAGTTTGTGGAAAAATAGAATTGAAAGGTGATATGAATTTTTCCATGAGCTTTTTGAAGCGCCCTCGTACATTAACCTAATAATAAAGGTATCTTTTATGAATGAAACAGTCTCAAAAATTTACTCTAACTTCTTTCTGATCCACAAAATACAAGACCCTTCCTCTATAGCTATATTCAAGTCTCTAAAATTGCTCCAAAATCACCAGACCTATCAGAGGATGCTTTAACCTATAGATCCCTCATGCTCATATTGCTGAGAGAGACAAAGACCGAATTATTAAGAAATAATAATTTCTCTTTCTGAGTAGTTCTGCTACTATTAACTACCTGTATGTCTACTGATGGGGCATATAAGAAACCTCGAGAGGTAAAACCACAAAAGCAGGCTTGTCTTCTTGCATTTCCTTTCTCTGACTACACTTAACATGAGACATTTTCTACATCCCACATTCAGATACCCCGACTCACGTTACCTGATTTTACTTCTGACTTTTGATCACCTTTTCAACATTTGTGAAGCCCTGCTACTTTAGACTATACATTTTCTTAACAGAAGGTAATAATTGGATGTTTTCCCCCAAAATATAGGTCTGAATCTTTTCTATAATGCTGTATTCCTTGGTTCTTCAGACTTTATTTGAAATCAGTCTAGAAAGAGATGAAGATGAGCTGTACAAAGTCCATGCTTAGAAGCTTTGCCTGCCCTACTTGTCCCATAATATTTCATGTCTAGCCCAGTAGTGAATAAACCCTGTGTGCATAGGAATAACCATAAGAGTTTGTTAAAATGTAGGTTCTGGGCTCTTCCCCAATTTTGGGATTCCATAGCTAAGGTGTGCTTCTAGTGATTGTGATGCTGGCAGTCCATTGACTGCATGTGATGTAGTATTTTAAGAAAATGGCCCCAATTCTCCACCTCTCACTCTATCCACAACCTTTGGAATGTGACTTTGCTGTACCACTAACAAAAGATGGAATCTATTTCCTATCCCATGAACCTGAGCTGGTCTAGTAACCTAATGCAGTGGAACTGACACTGTGCCACCATAAGCCTTGCTTATTTCCACACTCTGGAGCTGTAATGCTGTGGCCTTGTGAATGAGTCTGGGATAGCTTGCTGGATGAGGACTGAGGCGTGGGCCACTCACCACCATGAGACAACAGTCAGACGGGCATGTAAATGAGGCCATTCTAGATCAGCCAGCCCCCAGCTGACCATGGTAGACACCTGAGCTCACCAGCCAAGATCAAGTAAGCCTGGCTCAGCTGACCCAGGAATGCATAAGCAAGAATAAATGTTTAGTGTGTTAAGCCACAAGTTTTAGAGTGATTTGTTACACAGCAACAGATTACTAATACTCTTCACATGAGAAATACTGACATCTCTTACTCTCCACTTCCCCTGCACTTTCATAATTTAGATTTTCATTTCTTGTTTGGACTATTGTAATACAGTCTTCCAGCTTGTCTCCCCACTTGTTGTCATCCCCCACCTCCATGCACACTGCTGCTGCTAAGACTGTATTACTTAAAGTCAGACACTGTGTTCTCATAATTTATGCATTCTCATCATCTAGCATTAGGCTTGGTACCCCACAAGTGCTCACTCCTTGTTTGCAGAATGACTGCAGCCAGAATCATAAAACACCTCTGATCACATCACTATCCCATGCAGAACTCTATTGGCACTTACACCATATACTGAATCCATTTTCCACTTGGCCTATTTAATTCTAGGATCTCTGATCAGGCCCCAGCCTAGCTTCCCACTCTTCTCCCCCTTCTTCTCTTAATGCTCTGCTCGACAAAGTGAGGGCTGGCTGAACATGCACACCCCTTACTACTGTGTCTGTGCTGATGCACTTCTACATCTCTGCAAACACTACACATTCTTGAAGGCTCAACTCAAATATCACCTCCTGTGTGAAAACCTGACAGCTCTAGTTAAGAG
>NW_007770332.1:0-5202 GCF_000696425.1 Galeopterus variegatus | reverse complement strand
TAAATCTTTAAACAGGAACTCAGGACACCTCAGGAATATTCATGACCATAAAGTGTGTTACATATTGACTCAACATCCTTTTTCCTTTCCAACCTGAAATGCCTCCTTATATTACTGAAGGTAAAGGGCTAAAAATATGACTTCCAGATTTCCTTTCAGTTAGGGTTCTAGATGGGCTTTGGACTTTGTCAATCAAGTGTACTTGGATGATACATGAATTTGGAACTGAGTTTCTGGGAAAAGAGGCAAGAATTTTACTGTGCAGAGTGGGGTAGAGCAGAAAGCTTAACAACCATCAGCTGTAGTGGTGACTTCTAGTTTTTCAGGCACCTTTCAGTCAGGGAAGAGTCAGCAGCTCCCTTGGTGTGTACAGTTCTGCAATGTGTCTTTGGAAGTTGTTCCTAGAAGTTCAGCCTAGGTTTTATATTTTCAACCTCCCCAATAATTCATAAGGTATTTTAGTAAATGTAATAAATACATTTCTGTTGAAACTAGCCAGAGGGTGTTATTTTTACAACATTGTCCTCTGGACAAAGCTGGTCAGTAGTGAGAGAGAAGAGCAGAGATAAGAGAATGGGAGAATACCAAGGGTATCTGGTTTCCTAGTTCCAGGTACACCTGGAACCAAGAAACATACTGGCATTTCCCTTGGATTGGTGGTTCAACTTTTACCTAGACTGTATCAGCCAATAAATTTCACTTAGTGCTTTTACATTAGCTTGAATTTAGTTGCTATCATTTTGACCACAAGAGTTGTACTGATATAATATGTTTTGCCAACCCCATTAAACTCCCTGTCAGAAAGGGATATCTGTGTACCTTAATGTCCACTTTGCATATTAAGTAAATTTCATGACTAAACATAATGACTGAAGAGGTTTATATTGTTGGTATTTTTATAAAATCCTAAGGCAAAATATTTTTATGTGTTTCTTTTCTTAGTTATATATATATTTAGGATATGAATGATTAATTTACTGAGATTGGTCTCAATGAACATTTTAAATAAGTACTTTTGAAAGTTTTAAACTTTTGAATAAAATCCATGTTATTTTACAAACTCTTATTCTATTTCATCATACCCAAGGATAATCTTAATAATTACATTGATTATTCCACCAGGGGAGATGTCAACAATGAAAGTTTGAGCATGTTTTATATTTTACACAGGCCAGCAGAGATTCCATTGCTTTGATGAAGAAAACTAACCACCAAAAACTGGTAATAGCAGTCAAACGGATCCACACAGAACTTTAATACCCTGGAGGCCTATTAAATACTTAAGAGATAATTTAACTACTGATTCATCCACTAACCTTTTCAGCAATCCCCTCCTCCCGTTTCCTAGAGGAAGATGCAAAAATTCCTTCACAGGCAAGTCCCTGAAGGAAGGAAGGCTCTTGAATGAGGGAAATTACTAAACACATACAGGGACCAGCTAAAATCTTGACCTCATTTAAATAAACTTGGACTTGGCAGGAGGCAAGAAACAGTTCTTAATCAAATCAATCAATAATCTGCTAACAATCTAATATTTTGACTCGCACCCAAGCAATGAATCACTTTGTTGGAATGACAAAGAGGTTTAGCAGCACTACTTGAATCAAACTTCATTTTTTGAGCCTACTTTGGTCATAAGATTTAACTTTTAAATTCACAGAAATGGAAAGCATTTTTCCAATTTAAATTTAGACATGGAAAATTAAAGTGAATAAGAGATTGTCTTCTCCAGCATGTGATGGTAGCATTTATAATTTTATGTAACAATAGATAACTCTTGGTTCGTGAATCTCTGCCTGGAATAAATCAAATTTGTCATGTCTATTTGGTATGTCATTTGTCTTGTGCTGTTGTTAATGTGCCAGGTTTGAAATCTTAGTGACCCTGTATCTACAGAGCTATGAATTCCTGAGAAAAAGTAGATATTACTCATTTCTTCATATTCTATTTTCTTTCTTTTCTTTTCCTTTTTCTTTTCTTTTTTTAGGAAAGAAACTATGGAGACTTCATGATGTGAGTGACACCATCAAAAATGTTTAGTGGTTTTGAGTTAGGATCTATCTTACATGTGAACGAAGGGGTGGTTTTCTATCTGGGGCAATTTGAGAAATATTATAAAAGATTCCTTCCTTTAATAATACATCTCTCTCCCAGGCCTCATAAATTCCCACCAATAGTGATTTGATTTATAGTATTGTCTTCGCGTCTCCAGGAGTCTCCTTTCAAAAAACAAATACTCCTAGGAGACATTTTTTTAAAAAATAAGAAAAATGAGAAAACAAATAAAATCCTAACCTATTAACACATTTACGTGAGCTAATTAATTAGAGATGCTATCAAATATGTTTTCTTGCAAGGTTCTTAAAGAAGGAAGTAAGAGATAAAACTAGGTTTTAATAGAAAAAAATCCTTAAGGCTGGAGTGTGAGGCACTATTGTTTGGTGTCTACTAAAGGTCAGGCTCAGCATGGGGACCCTGGGGACAGCAAGAAGAGGAATTAAAAGGTAAATAGAAAAGAAAAAGAGAATAAGAAAGAGAGAGGTGTCCCTTTCAAATATTCTTCTCGAGAGGTGTCCCTTTCAAATATTATTCTGTCAGTCCTACATATTTATTCTACCTAAGTAGCCTCTGGGAACATTTTTAGCATTATCTACTAGATTACTGACTCCTAGTCTGACCACTTAGAAGCAACTTTTATCTGAATGTGCTAATGTTTCAAGGTGCATTTTTAATTCAAAGTTCAGTATTTGGGGGCTGGCAGGTTCCCTCAGTTGGCCAAACCCCAAGGTCATGGGTTCAGATCCTGAACCAGCCAGCCACCAAAGTTCAGTATATTTTTAAGTGAAAAATATTGAATAGACATATGTTGGGAAAATGGAATAATTTAATCAGGCCCCCTCAACTTAGGTCCAGTTGGGGGTGGTGTGGCACATTCTTTGTAAGGAAATTGTGTGTTGTGGGTGGAGTTAGTGCTCATGTGCGGTGCTGCCACCTGGCTGGTGTCTACTGCCTTAGGTGTCCACTGTTTGCAGCCATGCTCTCAAACCTACAGCTTCCAAGGACCTATGTGCTGGTTACCTAGCTCATAGACCTGTGTGTGAGCGGTCTGATGACCCAGCCTGGTGTGTGAGGTGTCTGAGGACCCAGCCTGTGTGTGAAGGGTTTGTGACTCAGTCTGGAGAATGGGCTTGAGGGGTCTTTGAGCTCCAGACCCAGCCCTAGCTCGACAGTATAAAATTGGTCCATTGCTTTAAAACAAAAAGAAAGGCATCCCCCAAAACTTGGAAATAAGCTTACTCTTTAATAATAAAAATAGATAAAATTTATTGAGCATCTAATTGATATCAGAAAATGAGCTATGTGCTCTATTTGCATAACTCATTTAGTTTTTATAACATTTAATATGAGAAAGTCATTGCTACTATCACCATTTAGTGGCAAAGAAACTGAGGCATAGAATGTTGAGCAAATTGCTTAAAGTCAAATAGATGGGAAAGCCAAGTGCTGGAGAAGTGGAGCCAAGATTTGAACCCAAGTAGTCAAGTAGAGGAACAGGTACTTCAAATACTGAAACCAATGACTCTTACATAAGAAATCAAACTTGTTTCTCACTCAGTTTACTCTTTGCCTTGCCAGTAATATTTCACTAATGAGCCGCCCCCGTAAAACTGTTTATCCCTGCTTAACTAGAGTAGCTGAGTCAAAATCTTAAGACTTTCTTCCTACCTTGTTCCTTAAGATAATATTTCTGATGTTAATGTACACAAGTTGTTTGACTAAGATGTTTTGCAGGATTCTTGGAGTTAGCATGATACTGTGAAAACCAGTTTGAACTAGCTGTGCCCATGAGCGTCTCTTCTGAGCCAGCACAGGTGTCTGATGGGTGACCTACTGAAGTCAGAGGGCTGAAAACTCCACCTCTGGATCGTGCTAACACCACCATTTTTGAACATATGACCCATGAAGAGGCATGCAGACAGCTTGCACCTGCACAGATAGCTGGAGAAACTCTTCAAACCCTTTATTCAGTCACTGTCCTACAAGATCCTCACCACCCCTAACCCACTTCCCATAAATGTCTCCATCTCCCTGCCATCAGAGGAGTGGATCTGAGACTCATTCTCCCATTTCCTAACTCGGCTGCCTTGGGAATAAACGTTTTTCTTTGTTGCAAAGACTTGTGTCTCGGTTTTTGGCTTGCCGTGCATTGGGCGTCAAGCCCTGTTTGGTTACAGTACAACTCTATCAGCGCAGAATCTATCAAAGCCTAGGTAATGCAAAAGCTCCCTTAGTGAGGCAGGGCTCTTTTTCCTGACTGAAGATATGGTCAGCAAGCTAAAGAAATAAGATATTACTCAAAAGAATGTTTGGAGAGCATGGAAATGTGGGATGAGATGACTGCAGAGCAAACATAAACATGACCATACAGTAACTGGGAGTCCCCATCAGCTGATGGACCTTGAGTACTCAGTCCCATGGGAAAGCCACTCCTAAAGTGAAGTGGAGGAATTTGGGCATTCTTTCCTGACACTCTTGAACTTTCAATTCATTGAACTGTCTTTGGTCTGATTAAGCTCATATCCTCTAAGAAACCTCTGATAATAATTTAGTTTTCTGTAGGTCTTCTTATAAAGAGAAAATGAGCAGGCATGAACCCTTGAATGTTTCAAACCCCAAATGGTTATTTCCTTCTCCAAATAATACAATGACTGCCTGCCTTTATACACCACGCTCAGGGAAGCCACTACTCACATCTTCACTTTTTCAAGGCTGTCAGGCAGGTTCTTAGGCTGGGCAAATTCACCTCCTTCTGAAGGTGCCTGCTGACCATTTTCTTCTGAACCAACCTCTCTGCATTGTTACACATATTTTTCTAATACTATTACTGCATGCAGTATTATTTAATTTTAATGGATCTGGAAAGTAAAGCTCAGAAAGATAAATAGACTCAACTAATGAAAAAGGTTAATAAGGTACAGAGCTAGGATCAAAGTTCTACTTTTTGACTCCAATTTGTTGCAATTTCTGCTATTCCTTAATACCCAAGATACATCTTTCCTCCTTTATACATTTTCATCACTTAAAGTATAATTTTAAAAATTAAATGTTATATTATGTCTGCTAAAGTTCATGACGTTAAGTCTATATAATCGATCTGAAGACACATCCTTTCTTAGAAGACAGACGTGAATACAGTGATTT
>NW_007770331.1:3469-5865 GCF_000696425.1 Galeopterus variegatus | reverse complement strand
CATGTTTATGCCATTAAAGAGGATGAAAAACGATCCTCGCCTCCTCCTCCTTCTCTCCCCCATCTCCACCTTTGGAGGAAAACAATTCATTTTTTCCCTTGATGGAGTCCTGTCTTAAAGAAGGACATAACATAGGAGTTGATGCTCACTGTGTCTTTCCTGTTGTAAGAATTGGGACTCAGTCGAGACATGAAAACCTCCCATTCTCCTTGTTTGAAAGATTTAAAAAGAGCATAACAGAAAATGGCTTACATAGTACTTTTACTAAGGAATACTTAGAATCAATTGCTAATAGGTATAATATGAACCCTTGGGGTTGGAAAACACTTGGAAAAACTGTTTTAACTCCTGCTCAATATACTGTATGGCTACAAGAATATTGGGAAACCTTACATGCTATTTCTCTTGAAAATTTATGAGATGAGGTTCAAATTAGCATGGACATGTTACTTGATCAAACAACTAGAGCAGCCATAAAGGCTTGAGACAAAATTCCTGAAAGAATATCTAAACTTCAACCTCTTGCTTCCCCTGATGCATTTTGGATACAAAGATTACTTAAGACTCAGCAACTGTTGACATTTTCTGTTGAACAAAAATTAATTACAGATTCGGGGGCTGATGCTACCATAATTGCTAAAAAGAATTGGACTCCATTATAGAAAGTAACTTCTTCACCAGTTACACTTACTGGATTAGGTGGGTTCAAAATCCCTTATCAAAGTAAAAATCCTTTGTTGTGAACTAACCCTGAGGGACAAACTGCCTCCATTATCCCTTATGTTCCAGTACTCCTTCAAACTCTATGGGGATGAGACTTCCCTGCTCAATGGGATATTTATATTGGGACCTCTCCTTCAAAACTTATCATGATGGCCATGGCCACACTTCCACCATTCAAATTACAATGAACTCCTGGCCCTCTGGTTTGGGTGGAACAGAGGCCTCTTAAAGGGGAGAAATTAAATCAAGCTACTTTACTTGTTAAACAACAGTTACAAATGGGACATTCAGAGCCATCGCATAGTCCCTGGAATACTCCTACTAAATCTTTTGCTACTATTAGACAGGGACCCAGTGTGCCTTATACAGATTTTATTAATCATCTTCAAAATGCTATAACTGGACAAATTCACAATGCTCATGACAATCCAGAACTGCTATCAAAAGTTTATTTACATTTAATCAATCAAGTTAATAATGCTGGTTTACAACTAGCTCCAGATAAAATTCAGAAAAAGGAGCATTGGAAATGCCTTGTTTTTTAAATCACTCAGAGAAATATACGGCCACAAAATACATCTTTCCATATACAGGAGCCTTTTATTCTAAGTGACTTACAAAAATGTCTTGGCCACATTAACTGGCTCCGCCCTTCTATGGGTGTTCCAACTTATCAGTTATGACATTTGTTTAATACCTTGAAGGGAGACCCTGATCTGTCCTCTCCTCGTTACTTATCTGAAGAAGCAAAATTAGAATTAAAACACATTGAATCCTTTTTACATTCCAGACAATTAACATGTATTGTTAAATCTCAAGTCATTCATTTCATTATTTTAAATACCCCACGTAGTCCCACAGGTTTGCTTTGCCAATTTCTTCCTCAAATAGGAGTCATTGAATGGATTTTTTTACCCCATCAACAAAAAAAAAAAAGAAATTATATGCTAAATTAGAACAATGTATTCATTTGCTCACTAGGGGAAGACACCATTGTCAAGTACTTACTGGGTATGATCATAAAATTATTAATCCTGGTCTTTCTAAAACTGATTTTTACACTGCCCTTGAACAATCAGAGTCTTTACAGATAACTATCACTGATTTTGTTGGTAAGATACAATTCTCATTACCCCATGATAAAATTTTGCAAGGACTCCAAATACTGCCCATTCAATTAAATTCCTGTTTATCCCTTATTCCCCTCCCTCAAGTGCTAACTGTGTTTATCGACAGTTCTGGCAGATCAGGAAAGGGATCTATAACATGGCAGGAAGAGGGAATCTGGAAACATTTTGTTACTATCCATCTTAAGTCTACTCAAAGGGCTGAATTGGCAGCTGCCATTGCAGCCTTACAACATTTTTACAATCAGCCACTTAATTTAGTAGCTGACTCTTCCTACATAGTTGGAGTCTTACAGGTAATTCAAGATGCATCTGTCCATGAAGGAAATGATTTTCTTTTATTTGAAAAGTTTCAACATTTACAAAAACATATTCAAAAAGGACATCATCCTTTCTATGTAACTCACATTCATTTTCATTCTGGTCTTCCTGGCCCTTTATCAATTGGAAATGATATGGCTGATGACTTTGTTATGTATAATAACGTATTACAGAAAACTATTGATTCTCATCAGTTTCTGCATCAGGGTGCACAAGCATGGGCTA
>NW_007770331.1:1881-2383 GCF_000696425.1 Galeopterus variegatus | reverse complement strand
TCTTTCAAGTATTCTGTGACATCAAGAACATTAAACATGTCACAGGAATCCCATTTAACCCCACTGGGAAGGCAATTGTTGAAAAAACTAATGGCCTTCTTAAATCTCAAATAAGTAAACAAAGGAGGGGTAATGTAGATATAGGAATGGACCCTCATGGACAGTTCTTTAAACCTCTGTTTACCCTAAATTTTTAAAATTGTAACTCCCAAAATTAACAGCCACAGAACAACACTTTCTACCTCCTAAAAAGAGACCTAGACCCTTGGTTTTATTCCACCACCTGCCAACAGGACCACAATGGTTGAGGCCTGCCGAATTGTTAACATGGGGGAGAGGGTATGCATCTGTTTGCTCACCCACGGGCCCACTATGGATTCCTGCTAAGGCTGTTAAGCCTTATGTGGAACCCCAAACCAGACAAGGAATTGAATCTGATCCCCAAATCTGAATACCTCACCATCATACCTTGATCCATCTCACTGGGGATGGTACACATCAG
>NW_007770331.1:0-1559 GCF_000696425.1 Galeopterus variegatus | reverse complement strand
TTGAACAAAACCTATAAGATCCTTGTTTGTTCTTGTTGTTTATGTCTACATATATGTGTGTATAAGCTGTATGTTATGTCTATATGTTCATGTCTGTATGTGGAATTGTGTTGTTGGCAAGGTACCAAATTGGCTTAAAATTAATATGTGCTTATTAAATAAATAAGTATACTTTTCAAGTGCATGTGACTTAAATTTTCTAAAGTTTTGACAAAATAAATATATTTTCAAAATTTGATTTAAACCTTTTACCTAAATTTGTCTCTAGGTCAATATGTCTCCTTGTTATATAAGCTCTCCCTCCTGGCCATGCTGGTAGAAACAATATCTTATAGACATTATCTTTGTAAATACTGCCCTCTGTCTTAAGCTCCACATGGCTCCAAATGCCATGTGGAAAGCTGGGACCCGAAATGGCTAGTGAAAGGAAACCTATGCCCAATATCACATAGGCCCTAGTTAACATTAATTGATAAGGGTATACATCCAATATACCAAGTTTCTGGCTGGGAAACCATAAATATGTATTTGGTAAAAATGGCTAAAACTCAAACTGGGCTTTGTATAATCTGTTCTGATAAATGGATGCCTATTTACTAACCCGAATGTATAAAAATGTTCTTATCAGCACACATCATTGCCTGGGTTTACTAATCAAACAGGATTGCTAGAGGTCTTTTCACTTGACTGCCCTTAATACAAAATGGTAAAAGGTTTTCTTTGTCCTTTAGACAACTGGTTTAAGAAACTTATTTCATAACAATTTGTTGTGCTCTCTGCCTTTGAAACCCTCTGTCACTTTGGTTTTACTTTTTATAATAATTTGTGATTTTATTCAACTAAGTATTTTAAGCCTTTTGTTATTTGACAAAGCTTTCCAAAGTGGAAAGCTCAACCTTTTGGTTTAAACTAACTTTGAAGAGTTCCCAGGGCCCTGGAGCTTCTCAAAAGATATATAAAAGATGTATGAAAACTAATTGGCTTATTTAATAAATTAGACTATATGGGAAAGCATTGTCAGTACTGAACGTGTTATGGATATGTGTTCCAAAATCTTGTAAGGTTCTTGAAAATCTGGATCTTGATATAAATGCTACTGTTCATAATTTTGGTTTAATTATAATTTTAAAATGTTATGTTTTCAAATGTTTCATAAAAAAACTCTGATAGGTACAGTTCCCTGACAAGCTTTGAATTCATACCTTTCCAAAAATCTAATGAAGAGATTGATGGGTTTGTGAAATTGTTCACAAAGGACAAAAGAACAAAGGTTAAGTAGTGAACTAATTAAAAAGAATTATGGGTTTTTACAATTTCCTTATTTTGAAACAATGCTCGTTCTCTTAATGCTTTGTTTTCCAAATGTAAAAAACAAACAAACAAACAAAAAACAAAAAACCTCTCTCTCTCTCTCTCTTAAGCTGTCTATAACTAACAACAGATTGGTAAAATATCACTTAAAACAGAGATAAAAGTTTTGTTTTCTCGCAATTTGACCCCCCCCAAATTTAATAACTTTAAGTATCCCTATGATTATTATGGCAATGTGGCTATTTTTA
>NW_007770330.1:0-5865 GCF_000696425.1 Galeopterus variegatus | reverse complement strand
CAGAAGCCTCTGGGGCCAACCCTTCCATTTCAGGCCCAAAGACCTAGGGAGACAAAATGGTATTGGGGAACAGGATGGAGGTGCCCTCCATGGGCTTGCTACTCAGGGCCACCCAGGGAAGCTGCTTCCAGCACCAAGTACCCAGGCTGCTTTGGCTGCTCCAGCCATGGCTAAATTTACCTCAGCTGGACCTGCAGCTTTGGAAGATAAAAAACCGGAGGGCTTGGCAACGTTCACATGGTGTTAAATCTTCATACTGGCAGAATGCAAGAGTGGTGGAGGCTTGGAAGTCTCCACCCCGATTTCAAAGGATGTATGGAAAATCCTGGGGACCCAAGAAGAGATCTGTCACAGGGTCAGAGTCACCAAAGACAGCCTTCACTGGAGCAATGCCTAGTGGGAACGTGGGGTCAAAGTTGCAGCAGAGAAACCCCACCAGCTCCATGCCTAGTGGGGCTGTAAGAGCAGGACTTCCCTGGAGACCCTAGACTTGTAGAGCTACCAGAGTGGAACACCAACCTGAAAGAGCTAAAACATTAACTGAAACCAGGAAAGTAATAGAAATGGAGCCATTTTAGGACTTGGGGTCCTCACCAGAATTCAGAGGACATGGAACATGGACTCAAGGTACATGATTAGCCAGCTTTGAGACTTAGTGCCTGCCCTACTGGGTTTCAGACTTGTTCAGGACCTGTTACTCCTTTCTTTTGGCCTATTTCTCACTTTTTAAACGGGAATATGTACCCTATGTTTGTCCCACCATTATATCATGGAAGTAGATAATTTGTTTTGATTTCACAGGTGAGACTTGGAACTTTGGACTTTTGAGTTGAAAAAAGTTAAGACACTGGGGATGTAATGAATGTATTTACCTGTGAGAAGGACATGAACTTTGGGGGCCAGGGGCAGAATGCTGTAGATTGACTGAATTGTGTCCCCCAAATTTTATATATTGGAAGCTTAATCCTCATTGTAAATGTTGAGGGTGGGAAATCCTATTATGATAATTGAAAGGTGGGGCCTTAAAGAGGTGATTAAATTGTAGGACCATGCCATAGTGAATGGATTAAAATAAGTGGTCAGGGTAGTGATTCTCAGGTCTTTAAAAGAAGAGAGAGGAGATTCTGTCTCTCTCTTTGCTCTCTCTCTGCTGACTCTGTTTCCACCATCTTGCAATGTGAGACCCCTGCATCACTGTCACCACCACCAGATGGACTTTGGACTTCCCAGCCTCAGAAAATGTAAGCAACAAATTTTGTTTTCTTTCTAAATTACCTAGTTCCATGTATTCTGTTATAAGCAACAGAAATGGACTACTACATTTAAGTTTTAGACTTATGTCTGTGACCCATTCTGAGTTAAGTTTTAAATAAAGTATGGACTTTTAGTTAAGGTTTTGGTATCTGTTAGGTTGATTATTTTTTTTTTGTTTTTTTTGTTTTTTTGGTTTATTTATTTATTTTTTCTTGTGGTTGTGGATGTCCAAGTGTTCCAGCACCACACCATTTGTTGAAAATTATGTTTCCACTACTGAAACTCTTTACACCTTTCTCAAAATTCAGTTGTGCATATTTGTCTTAGTCTGTTTCTGAGTTCTCCATAGTCTTCCTCTGATCACCAATACCACACATTCTTTATTACCGTAGGTCTAAAATAAGTTTTGAACTCTCTGGTAGACTGATATCTCTCACTTTATTCTTCTTTTCAAAATTGTTTTAGGTAGTTTGCATCCTCTGCCTTTTGATATGCATGTCTATATCTTCAAAATTTTGCTAAGATTTTAATAGGAATCGTGTTAAACCTGCATATCAATTTGGAGAGAATTGCAATCTATGTTACACTGTCTTTTAATTCCTGAACGAGATAAGAATTTCTGTTTATTGGATATTTTTTTATCAGCATTTTGTAGTTTTGGGCATAAAGAGTACATCCATTGTTAGATTTGAACCTAAGCATTTTTTTTTCAATTGTGAGTAGTATTATACTTTTAATTTCTGTGTTAATGTGATTACTGCTAGCACATAGAAATACAATGGATTTTTCTGTGCTTATATCTTGAACTTGCTGAATTCTGGGACATTGTTTGTTTTGATTTCTTGGTATTTTCTATGTAAACAATCATGCCATATTCAAAAAGAAACATCTTTATTTCTTTCTAATCTATATGCCTTTCACTTCCTTTTCTTGCCTTATTGCACTGGAAAGAACATCAGTATTATGTAAAATAAGAGTCGTGAGAGGAGACTTACTTGCTGCATTGTTTACAGTCAGGGGTAAAGATTACGATTTTCTGCATAAATTGAGATGATCATGTGGGATTTCTTCCTTTATTTACAGTTAATATGTTGAGTTACATTGAGTTTTCAATATTTAATCAGCCTTGAAGCTCAGTAATTAATGGTAATAAATATCACCTAATCATGAAGTAAAACTCATTTTATATATTTCCAAATTATATTTGCTAATATTTAGTTAAAAATATTCAATCTGTTCTAATGAGGAACATTAATCTGTAGTTTTTTATTTTGTTTTGTTTTGCTTTGATTTTTGCATTTTTGTTTTGCTTTGGTTTGATATCAGGGTAACACTTGCTTCATAAGATGAATTGGGAAGTGTTCTTTTCTATTCTGTTTTCTGCAATAGATTGTGTAGGATAGGTGTTAATTCTTTAAATATTTAGTAGAATTCTTCAGTGATACCACCTGGAACTGGCAATTTTTTGAAAGTTTTTAAATTACACCTTAATTGCAAATCACTATTACCTTTAGTAGTTATAGTACTATTCAAATGATCTATTTCATATTAGGTGACTTGTGGTAGTTTGTACTTTTTAAGGAATAGGTACATTTCATGTAAATTGTCAAATTGATGTTTGCAGAGTTATTTGTAGTATTTCATTTTGATGTTCATGGCTTAGAAGTGTCTATCCAAAATGCTCATTCTCAGTGGGCTATTGCTACTATGGATTTGCTCTGTGGGAAGAGGTTGGGGTGTGCATATGTGTAGTTTCATGATGCATAAATCTACTCGAGTGTCATAGCAAGGGTGGGGACAGGGGCAGCAGTCTGGGACAGGGGCAGTAGTCTACACCAGGTGCAGGCAATAAGAGAGATGAAAAAATCTCTTGTATTTAAAAAAAAATAATAAAACTGACTAAAATTCAGTGTACTTCTTTCAACATCACTTTTCATTAGAAATTCTAAATAATGTCAGTGACACAGATTTTCTCTGTGAATATTTTCTTTTTTTTTTTTTTGTCTTTTGTCTTTTTCCGTGTGCGGCAATGGATCGCAACCCTCAGTGTTGCCCCCGGACCGGCAATGGGATTGCAACCCTCGGTGTTGCTCCCACGCCTCGCTCAGCCAGTGAACGGGAACCAGTCTGTATGTGGGATCCAAACCCTCGGGCGGGAGCGCTGCCACACTTCCCAAGCGGAGCACTATCCAGTGCGCCACCGGGCCGGCCCCTCAAACTCTTAGATTTTGTTCTTATAACACTGAGATCTAACCAGCTGAACTAACTGGCCAGTCCTCCTTGTTTCATTTCTCATATTGGTAATTTGTGTCCTTTCTCTCCTTTTCAGTCTTGCTGGAAGTCTGCAAATGTTGATTATTTCAAAAAATAGATATATGTTTCTTTGGTCTTCTGTATTAGATTTTGCTTTTAATTTTGTTGATTTCTACTACCTTTGTCATTTCCTTTCTTCTACTCAATTTGTATTTGTCTTACTCTTCTTTTTCTATTTAATTTTTATAGACGCTTAGATTATTATTTGAGAGTCTTTACTCTATTGTTGTGTAAGTACTAAATTTTCCCTTCACTATTCCCTTAGCTGTGCCCCACAAATTTTCACATGTAATATTTTTGTTTTTACCCAGATCAATTCATTTTTACATTTACTCATGTACTTCTCTTATTATATAAAAGTGTTCTGTTTAATTTCATTATTTTAGTTATTTCTTGTTTGATTCCATTGTAAGAAACAAAAAACAAAAACAAAAGCAAAAACCACATACACACTGTATATAATGCTGTTCTTTAAAAATGATTGAGATTTGTTTTATGGCACACAATATAGTATATCTTGATATATGTTTTAAGGGCACTTGCAAAGAATGTATTCTGCTCTCATTATAAAATATTGTATATATGTTGATTGCATCCTGTTGGTTGATAGTATTGAGCTTTTCTATATCCTTGTAGATTTTCTGTGTACAAATACTTACTATCAGTTGTTGAGATAGGGGGGGTAGATGTTTTGCCAGTCTCAGAGGTTTGTAAGTAAATTACATATATATATATATTTTTTTTTTTGCACTCTATTTTTTTTTCTCTGTTGTTTAGACTGTGTAATTTTTGTTGTTCTATTTTCACATTCACTGATTTTTTTCCTGTATCCACTCTGTGCTGCATTTGAGCCCATCCACTGAGTTTTTTTTATTTTTGTTACTGTACATTTCAGTAATAATTCCCTTTGGTTCTTCTCTATAATATTTTTTCTATTAATTTGCCAAAACATACAGCCTTTTTATTTGTTTAAAGTGTGTACATAATTATTTATTGAAGCATTTTAATAATGACTTCTTTAAAATCTTTGTCAGACAATTCTAACTTCTCTGTTATCTTCATGTTAGTATTAATTGTCTTTTTCATTCAGTTGAGATTTTAGTGGTTCTTTCTTAGTATAAGTGATTTTTTTATTGAAACCTGAATATTTATTGAAACAGAGTGGTATTGTTTTACGAAACTCTGGGTCTTATTTAAATTATTTGTTTTAACTGGTTTCTTCTCACACCACTCTGGCAGAGTAAGAGGACAATGCCTTGTTACTGCTGGATAGTGACAGAAGCACCTACCAGACCTCCACTGACACCCTAAAGGAGAAGGGAATGTGGGGTAGACAAGTATAAGAGTTTTAACGTTCAATGTTGCCTGCACTGATACCACCTGGGGAATGGGAGAAATGTGAACTTTTTACCTCTGGGTAGCAGTGAAAGTCCTGAATATCCACTAAGTCACATATGATGGCAACACAGCCAGGACTGGAAAAAGTGTCTCATTACTTATTGATGGAGTAAAAGTTCAGGTTCCCCAAAAGGAATCCACTGACACCTTGGGGAGAGATCATTACTACCCATAGAATGAAAGTTCCAACTCCATACTTGGCTTTCTATGGCATCACCATGTTACGGGGCTAGGGTGCTTCCTTAAAGCTTGGTAAACACAGAGGTCAGGCTACCCATTCAGCATTTGATGGCACATATAGGGGTGGGGTGATAGTTATTTTCTGCTGTGCTTGACTGGATTAGATTGGATATTGCCTGTGGTTTTGGGGTTGCTAGCCTTTCCCCTTTTATATCCTTTGATTGAAGATAGTAGGATTTTGTTAGAGATTCTAATTTGTCTGTACCTTAGGAATTTCTGGGTTGTGTCTTCTTCAGTTCCAAGTCTGAGATAACATGAAACAAAAAGAAAATCCAGGGAACTAACAGCATTTAATTTATTGAGTTTTAGATTCATTAGACAGTCTGCTTTATTCTAATGTTTGTTTTTTATGTAATGGCCAGAGCTTTTAGTTGTATTTTGTGGGAGAAATAAGGAAAGTACATCTACTCCAACATTTTGGAAACAGTTATACCTAATTTTATACTACTGATTATTGAGTATTCTTGGGTAATTTATGCAACCTTGTATTCTACAAAATGAAATTTTTTTCTGCCATCATGCTTTGACTGGAAGGTATAATTACATTCTTGAAAATTTCTCTTAAATTCTTGAAAATTTCTCATCTTTGCCTTCATAAGTTATTTATTTATTTGTTTTTGTAATTGTATTCCCCAAACTAGTAGATAGAAAGAAATAATA
>NW_007770329.1:0-5866 GCF_000696425.1 Galeopterus variegatus | reverse complement strand
AGGAATAGGGATCTAGTCTTTCAAGAGTCTCTGATGTCTGATCACATATGCAGTCACGCCACCCATATTTAAGGCTGTATTTTTCTTCTCTCTAAGCAAGAGTTGTATATTACGTAGAATTGTTGGGTGTTCATCAACTGTCAATCGGTTGATGTAACTTGAAGTTCACCATGGATAAGTAAAATAAGATGACACTGATCTGTTGTCAGAGAGTTCCATAAGAAAACATATTATGAATCTTTCTGTACCTGGTAGTAGGACATTGTATTTTAACATAACATGCATAATTAGAAACATTAAGACCTGCAGTATACATTTAGTCTTTAGAGGGTAGACTAGAATAGGGGCAAGCCTACGATTGCAGTTAAATTAAGCTTTTGCTATTCAGTAGTTATCTGCAGTTCACATCACACAATATTGTGTTTGGCCTAATTAGTGGTGATACTGACAAACAGAGTAAATAACCTTTATTTTTAAGAAATTTATATTGTATCTGAATGAAGAAGTCATATAATCATTGCCTAAGTTATGATTACCTGACTTGGGAACATGTTATGATGGATTCTTAGATAGACTTTTCTTACTGACACTACCACCAAGTCATGTTGAACCCAGTTATGGACTAATTTCAATTATGGTTCCAATTATGTACTGGTTCAGGGACTTTGTCTTTTCCTACTATTTTCTTTATTGTTCCCAGAGTATATGATATTCTTACTATGCTTTAGTACCCCCTTGTCTCACCTCATAATATTACTTTGTGAATAGAAGAGTTTTTGGAACCATAAAATAGGAATAGCTCAACCACTCACAGGTATGACCTTGACTAATTAACATCACTTTTCTGAGACCCAATTTTTTCATTTGTCAAGTGAGAGTAATAATGAATGTGTTATAGAATACTGTAAGAAGTAATGAAAGAAAGAATTCCACTTTTGGTGATGATGGAGCTCAATTGCTTAGCTTTCCTGCTGAGAAAAATTATACAAATTGAATAAAGTTTTTAAAATAGGCACTTGAAGGCATTAACAAGCAGACAAGTCAGTTAGGATTTGAGAGGCCCAGTTTTCAGAGAAAGTAAAACTGCAAAGAACAAGAATCTGATAAGCTAAGAAGAAGGGAGAAGCTGAGAAGATAGAGCTGTCAGCCACTAAGTGGAATTCAGTTTCCCCAAAGAGGAGGGTCCTATAAACACCCTGGCTTTCAGCTGAGTGCCTTGAAGGACTAAGCCATTAAAGTAGGCAAACCAAAGTATAGAGTAGGTCTTACAAAGACTAGAACTCAACCATGAAAAATTTCAACTCCTGACTTAATCCAGGAGCTCTGCCTGTGCCCCTACTCTGCCTGCCAAGAGAACTAAATTCTCTCTGAAAAAGACATCATCACTCTTAAGCTCTGACGTATCCAGACTCCAGGGCATGCAGTACTGACACCAGACCACAGCTGGCTGGGGCTGGATCTGGGTCACAAGTCATCTTCTTCAGGACCCACAGGCAAACCTTGGCCAGCAGGCCTGCTTTTGGGGCCATCGACCCAGTTTCTCCCACTTCATCCTGGGGCAGGCAGGACTGCTCCCAGACCACAGCTGAGAGTGGCTACACCCCAGACATAGGGCTGCTTCTGAATAGTAGTCAGAGTGAGGTCTGCGGGTCTGCCTCCAGGGCACATCTGGGCATGTCTCCTACTGGGTCCTGGGCAGGCAGGAATGCTCTCAGATAACAGCTAGGAGAGGGCTGGACCTGGGTCACAGGACACAGCCAGGTTTATAACCAGGACCAAGGTCGGTGGGCCTGTTCCCCAAGGCATTGGTGGATGTGCCTCCTCCTAGGTCCCTTGGCATATGATCCTGGTGGCAGGACCAAGGCCAAACAAGGATGTAGCTGAGTCCTCAGAGGAATGATGGCTACTTCCAAGACTGTTGCTGGGACCACAGAATTGTTTTCTCAATGCCATGCCAGCTGGGTGCAGGCCTGTCTTCTCAAAAATGGCCTTCATTAATCTTAGGCTCCACCAGAATTTCATAACCTCCTACCTGCATCCCAAAGCTTCCACAAAGGTACTTTTGTCTGTAGATGGCTACCAAATGAATACTCCGTGCTTGTGGATTGAAAAATTAATATTGTTGAGATAATAATACTCCCCAAATTGATCTACAGATTCAATGCAATCCTTATCAAATTTCTAACAGCCATTTCTTTCAGAAGTAAATAAGGTCATCATAAAATTTATATGAAAATGCAAGGGGTCCTGAATAGTCAAAACTATATTGAGAAAGAAAATAGTTATAAAACTCAAACATCCTGATTTCAAAACTTACTATGAAGCTGCAATAACCAAAACAGTGTGGTACTGCTATAAGGACCGACATATTCACAAATACAATAGAATTGAGAATACAGAAATAAATTTATACATCCTCAGTCAATTGAATTTTGACAAATGTAGCAAGACTACTCAATAGTGAAGGAATAGTCTTTTTAACAGATGATATTAGGACAACTGGATGTCCACATGCAAAAGAATTTCACAACATGTACAAAAATTATCTCAAAATGGACCAAGTACCGAAATGTATGATCTAGAACTAAAAACTTTCAGAAGGAAATACAGATGTAAATCTGTGTGACTGTGGATTAGGCAACAGTTTTCTTAGGTATAACAGCAAAAGCAAAGCAACCAAAGGAAAAAAAAATAGGTACATGGAATTTTATCACAATGTAAAATTTTGAGCCTCAAAGGACACTATCAAGAAATAGAGACAACTCATCACAGAATGTGAGAAAATACTTGCAAATCATACGAGTATATCGAATCATGGACTTGTATTTAGAATATATAAAGAATTCTTCCAAATCAATAAAAAAAGACAAATCACCCATTTTAAAAATGGGCAAAGGATTTGAATAGGTATTCACACAAGACATACAATGTAATAAGTCACTAGGGAAAGGTAAATCAAAACACAATGAAATACCACTTCATACCTATTCAGATGGCTATAATGAACCAGACAGATGATAAGAAATATTAGTGAGGACAAGGAGATATCAGAACCCTCAGACCACGGCTGGTGGGAATATAAAATGGTGAAAAAATGACTGTAAACAGTTTGGCAGTTCTCAGAATATCAAATGTAGAATTACTACATGACCCAACAGTTCCATTCCTATGTACATACCCAAGATAACTGAAAATATGTTCACACAAAAACTTGTATATAAATGTTTATAATGGCATTATTCATAACAAACCCGAGGTGGAAACAACCCAAATTTCTATCACCTAGCAAATGGATAAACAAATTTGGCTTATCTTTACAATGAAACATTGTTTAGGCATAAAAAACAATATGAAATACTGTTACATGCTACAACATGGACGAGCCTTGGCAATATTATTGCTAAGTGACAGAAGCTGATCACAAAAAGCCACATATTGTGTGGTACTTTTTATTTGAAATATCCATAATAGGCAAATCTGTAGACAGAAAGTTGGCTCATGGTTGCCAGGTGATCAGAAAGGAGGGAATGGGAAGTGATTGCTAATAGGTATGAATTGATAAAAATGTTCTGGAATCTGATAGTAGTGATGTTTACACAACACACTGAATACAAACCACTGAATCACACAATTTAAAATTATGAATTTTATGTGAATTAAATCTGAAATAGAAGATAAAAAGGCTGAAATAGGAGATAAAAAGGCTGAAAAACCAAAAGTATCCTTTATAATAAATTAGATCAAAAAAATAAAAAATAAAAAATAGAGAGCAGCAACTCAATTCCAAAGAAAGGAGGAGGAATTGAATAATATAAGTGAAAGTAGAAATTACTGAAATAGAAAATAAATGTATAATGGAGGAAAAAACATATAAATCAGAAGTTATTTCATTAAAAAAGTAATAAAATTAGTAACAACCTAGCAACTCTGATCAAGGAAAAAAGAAAAAAAGTGCAAATTTCCAAAGTCAGAAATGAATAATGGGATATTACTATCAATCCTACAGAACTTTGTATTATATGGATACTAATTAGAAAACTCTCAGAGAAACACAACTTATCAAAACTGACACAAGTACAAATATAATAACTGGATAGTTTAATGCTATTAAATATGTCAAAGCTGTTAAAAGTCTTCCCCAACAGAAAGCTGCTGTCTCAAATAGTCGCGGAACTATTTGATACAGTAAGATATATTATCACCACTTCTACTCAACATTTTGCTGGAAGTCCTAGACAGTACAACGTGGGGAAAAAAGTAAAGAGATTGGACTGGAAGAAATAAGACTGTTTATTCAAACAACATAATAGTGTGCATACAAAATCCAAATGAATCTACCTACAAATAAATTATAAAAACTAATTTAACAAAGTCACTAGATACAAGGTAAATATAAAACATTCAAGTGTTTTAAAAGGATACAATTTGCAATTATCTAAAATTAATCAAGTATATAGGAATAAATAAATCTAACAAAATTTGTGATTGACCTCTATACAGAAAATATATTATTGAGATAAAGACAACACACTTGCTCTCCAATTTTAAATGGAAAAATTGATATTATAAAAATGTCAGTTCTCTCTCAATGAATTTATACTTTTACTGTAATCTGAAATAATATTAACTTGTCAAAACTGATAAGCTAATTTGAAAATTTATATAGGCAAAGAACTAAAAAAATACTGAAGAAAAATAAACTTGGAGGACCTAACTTCTAAATAAATGTGTTACAAAGCACGTTAATTAACACAATGTGTTATTAATGCAAGAATGTACAAAGAGACCCTTAGAACAGAAAAAGAGTAAAAACTGGTGAACTTATTTCATGACAAAGATGATGCTTCAGTGCAGTGGCAAAGCACTATAACTTGGATACTGTACTAGGCAAGATAGCCCTCTGCAAAGATGTTCATGTCCTAAGCCCTAGAATCTGTAAATATGTAATGCTATATAGTAAAAGAGAATCAAGATTGCAGATGAAGCTAAGGTTGCTACTCAGCTGTCCTCAAAATAGGGAGAACATCTTGAATTATCTGGATAGACCTAACCTAATCATAACAGTCCTGAAAAGTAAAAGATGGAGTGAGAAGAGATCAGAATTGGAAGATGGAACCACAGAAGAGTGATGTGAGGTTGAAGAACTCGACCTACTGTTGCTGGCTTTGAAGAGGAAGGAGCTGGGAGCCAAGCCAGGAAGATGGCCTCTAGAGCTGGAGAAGGCAAGAGAATGGATTCTCCTCTAGCGCCTCAAGGAGGGAATACGGCTCAGTCAACTACTTTATTTTAGGCTGTTGAGACTTGTGTCAAACTTCTAACCTAGAGAATTGCAAGATAATAAATTTGTGTTATTTTAAGCTATCAAGTTTGTGGTAATTTGTTAAATCAGCAATATAAAACTAATACAAGTTCTAATACGGGAAAATATGAACCTTAGCTGCTGACTTCACACAGTGCACAAAAATCAGTTCCAGATAACTGCCTATCAAAATGTGAAAAGTTTAAATAAATAAATAAACAAGTTTCTAAAGGAAATATAGCAAAATATCTTCATGGCCTTAGGTTGACAAAATTTCTTTTTTTTTTTTTTCTTTAAATTTTTATTTTGTCGATATACAATGTGGTTAATTATTATGGCCCATCACCAAAACCTCCCTCCTCCCTCTCCCCCCTCCCACCCAACAATGTCCTTTCCGTTTGCTTGTTGTAACAACTTCAAAGGATTGTAGTTGTGGGCCGGCCTGGTGTCGCACTGCTACAGTGCGCCGCTTGGGAGCGCGGCGGCGCTCCTGCCGAGGGTTCAGATCCCACATACAGACCGGCCGCTCACTGGCTGAGCGAGGTGCGGGCGCAACACCGAGGGTTG
>NW_007770328.1:0-5866 GCF_000696425.1 Galeopterus variegatus | reverse complement strand
CCTATCCATGCCTGACGTCAGTGCTGCCAGTGTGGTCTAGAACATCATGTTTCCTAACAATGCGGTTCTCTTGAGGACAGTGGTGGGGATGAGGAGGGGGAGGCTGGATGAGGAGCAGAATTATGGTGCTGGGATCTTTCTGGAAGGAAACTGAGGAACTTCTTGTGGAACCAGCTCAGGCTGGCCTAAGGCCACATTGATGAGATGCTGACTTATCAATGATCCAACTCTGGGTCAACAAAGGATCCAACTCTGAGTCCGCAGAACCCAGAAAGGTCGCCATGGGACCTCGGCTGGCAGGAGGCAGGCCTGGTGCTGAGCTCGTGTCACCCCCTTCCCTGCAGGCCCTGAGAAGCACATGGAGTCACCAGGCTGCACGGTCCAAGCTGGGGCGTGGCTTCCTGGGCCATGGGAGCTGAGGAACGTAGGGACAGTTTTTCAGGGCTCACTTAACTGGCTCTCCAGATTTTGGTCATAGCCGCAGAAATGATCTCATGTGGGTTTTTTTTTTTTCTTCAAATTTTATTCAGAGTGTAAAAGATGGCTCTGCCTTCACAACCCACCACCCCACGTGGAACCCATGGAACAGAGGGTCGTCTGTATTGGCCCAGAGCTGTATAAATGAGCAGCTCCTGGTTTGATGCATTGCAGCATGTGAAGCCTGGGAACCTGGAGTTTTGAAATGAGTCTTTAACGTCTTAGAACCAGACAATGTTCTTAATGATAAACTTTATCTGCTCAGAGCTTTATGTGAAAGCACCTTCATGTCCACCATGTTTTCTCAATTATCCTCTTCTCATTCTCCCATCCCCTTCCTTTTTCCAATCCTATCTCACCTACTCTATTCTTTTATGTATTTTTAAATTCATTTTTATTGTGGTAAAATATGCATAACATAAAATTTACCGCTTTAACCATTTTTAAGTGTGCGGTTCAGTGGCATTGAGTACATTCACAGTGATGGGCAACCATCAGCCCCGTCCGTGTCCACAAATTTCCATCTTCCCAGATACAAACTCTGTACCCATTTAACACTAAATCCCTATCCCTTCCTCCCCCTGGCTCTGGAAACCACCTTTCTACTTTGTGTCTCTGTGAATTTGACTATTGTAGGAACCACATATAAGTGGAAATCATACAGTAGTTTTCTTGTTGGCTTGCACCTACTCTTATAGTTGGTTTTAATTACATTTACTCAATTCTTGGTCTCATTCAACAAATATCTATTAAGGGCATCCTGAGATAACCGCAGCTAATAATGTTCACTGGCACCTACCTTGTGCCAGGCTGTGCATCAGGTAAGCACTGCTTACGCACTGTCCTCTAATCCTTATGACCACTCTGGAAGTAGGTCTTAGTATTACTGCAGTTTACTGATGAGGAATGTGAGGCCCAGAGAGGTGGCCCAGCTGGGGATGATGGGGCTGCAGGCAGAACCCAGGCCATCTGACTCGAGTCCGACAGTTCCTCCTCTGTCTGACAAGTTCCTGGGTTCTGGGGACAGAGCCATGCACAGCCCAGACCTGGCACCTGACTCATGGCATCCTCACTGTCCCACAGGACCCCAGAGTTAATCACATCCTTGACTGACCTCACCCCCTTCTCCACAACTGCTCTCCCTCCTGTCTGTCCTCAGGAACAGCACCCCCAGTCCCTTCCACCACTTGCTCCAGTCAGGAAAGATCCCTGACCCCCTCCTCCAACCAGCCATCTAATTCCTTGAGTATCATCTCCTCAGTTACTTGCAAATTGGTCCCACCAAAACTCTCCTCCTTCCTATTGCCTGAATTATTGTGCTAACCTCTGAACTAACCCTTCCTGTCTGTCCTAACAAGGAGGCTGGGAGCAGCCAGGCCCAGAGTCTTCCCGGGGAGCCCGGCACACACAGGCTTCAGGTGAGTCTTCAAATGAGGCCCTTAGCTAGGAAGAACAATTTGCCATCACGATTCTAGTGTGAAGCATGATTATCCGTAAATCTCTGATTTTCTGCCCTGAAATACAAATGATGTTAAAATTAAACATATCTATGGAAATAGAAATATTTTGCTATATATTGATGGGAACCAACACCTATAAAAAGCATCCACTGAGGCCCTTAGCTAGGAAGAACAATTTGCCATCACGATTCTAGTGTGAAGCATGATTATCCATAAATCTCTGATTTTCTGCCCTGAAATACAAATGATGTTAAAAATAAACATATCTATGGAAATAGAAATATTTTGCTATATATTGATGGGAACCAACACCTATAAAAAGCATCCACCTTTATTCATCTGAGATAAAGAACAGAGCCGACTGTAAGGTATAATAGGGTCCTGATTTATTAACTTGTTAATTATTTTCCTTGTTATAGACTAGCCCAACAAATTAGGTCTGTAGCAACTTTTCACCCCTCCCTTTTCCCCCCACCATGTGACGCCTCTCTTCTGTCTTCATGTCTCATGCCTCAGGAAGTAGGTCAAAAGCGGGGGAATTAGGTCACAGACAAAGGGCATTGAAGCATTGGCCAGAAAGGAGGAGGAGACGGGTGTGCTGTCCACAGGAGATCCTCGTGACCAGGAGTGACCACATCAGGCCACTTCTCTCCCCCCATGGACAGATGCTGGGACGGGCTCCAGGGGAGTCTGAGAGGTGGCACCTTTGTCCCTGAGGCAAGCTGCAGCAAAGAGGGCAGGAGGATCCCGAAGGCTTGGGTGGCCCTGTGTATTCTCTCACGCTTTCATTCCGCATGACTCATTAGCCTGGGCAGGGCTGGGGAAGAACGGCAGCCAGGGCTCACTTCCTAGTGACAAATGTGCTGGCTCTGGGCTGACAGGCCTCTCAAGCAATGACAGGCACAGTCAGTGACATAGGAGTTTTTAAGAATATAAACAATCCTCCCTTTGCACAAGCACTTGAGCAAACCAAAGCTGGGGCTTCTAATTGCCTTCCTGGCCTGGACCCAAGATGACAGCAGTTTGGACTTATCCCCTTCTTGGATTAAACTGGAATAACTCCCCTTATATTCCCTCTTACTGCTCCCCTCCTCTGCCCCTCCCCCCACCTCCCCATACTCTAGAAGCTAAAGGCTCAACCCTACTGACATTGGGGATTTATAATTCTTTGCTGTGGGGGGTTGTTCTGTGTATTGTAGGATATTTAGCAGCATCCCTGGCTTGCTACCCACTAGATGCTGGTAGCACCCACTGCCCCCAAGTTGTGACAACCAAACATGCCTGCAGACATTGCCAAGTGTCCCCTGGGGGATAAAAGTGCCCCTAGTTGAGAACCACTGATCTACCATATAGACACTTAAAGCCTTTATTACCATGTGTCAAGGTTTCAAAGTTCAAACTAGTGGCCTGATTTTGATGGAAGATCAAGTTCAGAATGAGGAAATGGCAATAGGTCTTGCAAATGATGTGTTGAACGGGCATGATGAGACCAGCTCTGCTCTGAACCGACTCGATGGCCGTGGGCAGGCAAATTGCCCTTCTTGAATCTTGGGCTTCCTAAACAAAAATTTGGCAAAACAACAGTCTTCTCCTAAGTGTGCAGGTGTGTAGCAAAGATAAAAGTGATAAAATGCATTCCAGAGCTGTGAGTTCTTCAGAAGAAATTTGCATTGTAGTGAGGCCAGTGTTGTTTTTACTATGTTACTGGAAGCTTCATTAAACAAGCTGTTGGCCTAGCAACTTATGGCCACTTTACAGTCAAAAATCTCCACAAAGAACCTGATTTCAAAAATTCTGTCCCTTTATTCCCACATGTCCTTGAAATATCCCAGGAATCCCCAAATGGCACTTCTCAACTTGCCTCTCACCCCCCAGAGTGATGCAAGCAGCCTTCAATGACCTCTGTGCTGCTTTGCATACTGTGTTACTCAGTTTCTGTTGCTTATAACAGAATATCCGAAACTGGGTAATTTATAAAGAAATAGAATTTCTTTCTTTCTTTTTTTTTTTTTTCCTTTTGTCTTTTTTCGTGTCCGGCAACGGATCGCAACCCACAGTGTTGTGCCCGTACCGGACCGGGACCGGCAACGGGATCGCAACCCTTGGCATTGCGCCCGCACCTCGCTCAGCCAGTGAGCGGGAACCGGTCTGTATGTGGGATCCGAACCCTCGGTGGGAGCGCCGCCACGCTCCCAAGCGGAGCACTGTAGCAGTGTGCCACCGGGCCGGCCCTGAATTTATTTCTTACAGTTTTGGAGGATTGGAAGTCCAAAGTCCAGGGAACACAGCCTTCTTGTTGGTGGGAACTCTACAGAGTCCCATGGTGACCGGGGTATCACATGGTGAGAATGGGCTGATCGAGAGAGAGCTGACCTGCCCACTCACTTTCCTTATAAAGCCGTCAGAACCACACCTATCACTCCATGCATGGATCAGTCCGTTCACCATGCCACAGCCCTCACAATCTAATCACCTCTCAAAGGCCCCACCTTTCAATGACCATAATAGGATTTCTCACCCTCTTAGCACTGTTACAACGGAGATCAAGTTTCCAATACATGAACTTTTGGGGACACATTTGACCCAGAGCAGTACCCTTACTCACGAGGGACAGTCAGCAGTGAGTCTGTCTGTGGCCTTGCTGGCCTCCCATGCTGAGGGACCATGCAGACCGCCGCGCTTCCCAAGCGGCGCACTATCCAGTGCGCCACCGGGCCGGCCCTGAATTTATTTCTTACAGTTTTGGAGGATTGGAAGTCCAAAGTCCAGGGAACACAGCCTTCTTGTTGGTGGGAACTCTACAGAGTCCCATGGTGACCGGGGTATCACATGGTGAGAATGGGCTGATCGAGAGAGAGCTGACCTGCCCACTCACTTTCCTTATAAAGCCGTCAGAACCACACCTATCACTCCATGCATGGATCAGTCCGTTCACCATGCCACAGCCCTCACAATCTAATCACCTCTCAAAGGCCCCACCTTTCAATGACCATAATAGGATTTCTCACCCTCTTAGCACTGTTACAACGGAGATCAAGTTTCCAATACATGAACTTTTGGGGACACATTTGACCCAGAGCAGTACCCTTACTCACGAGGGACAGTCAGCAGTGAGTCTGGCTGTAGCCTTGCTGGGCTCCCATGCTGAGGGACCATGCAGATGGTTGCAAATGGGCAAGAGGCACATCCTTGTATGCTGCAAAGACCCAGAACAGCCCCTGCTCATTGTAGACATTCCTTATATCATACACATTTTCTTTCTTTCTTTCTTTCTTTTTTTTTTTTTTTTTTTTGCTTTAGATAAGTCATGAGTAAAGGGAAAAGCACTTTACTATGCATCAAGAGCTCAAGATTCTGGTTCCAATTTTTCCACTCCCACTGTCTAGGTCTTGCTTTCTTTATGTGGAACATGAGAGAGCTGGAGTAGATGACTTCTAAGTCCACTTCTAGCTTTTGACATTCTGCAGTTCCTGGTAATGTCCATGATTCTTGAATAGCTTTCAACATACATTTATTGTGGGCATGCAGAAAGCAATACAGGCAGGTGGTGTCCTCCACAAGCTTACAATCTGGATGTGTACACCACTAATGATTTGGGGCCAGACTCCAGAGTTCTGAATCCTTATGAGCTGTGTGATCTTTCTAAAGTTACCTAGACATTCAGTTTCCTTATCTGTAAAGTGGGTGTTGACACAGTACCTAGTTATAGAATGAGTGATGTTCTTAGATCAATGCTTGGCACATAATAAACTCTCAATACCTGTTAGCTCTTAATCTTATTACAAATAAGTATGAATCAACACCATAGCACTATGGCTTGAACGTTTCCCCCAAAGTTCACATGTTGGAAACTTACTCCCCAATGCAGCAGTGTTGGGAAGTGGGGCCCAATAAGAGGTGATTAGGTCATGAGGGCTCTGTCCTCATGA
>NW_007770327.1:0-5868 GCF_000696425.1 Galeopterus variegatus | reverse complement strand
CAGAGAAGCTTGCTGATGCGACTTGCATTTAGGTGCTGGGAACCTTAGGGGTTTTTCGTCGAATGAGGTGAGAGTGTCTGCCTCCAGATGTCCCTCTCTCGGCATTCCGTGTTCCCACTGGAGCTTCCCCAAGTGTTCTCCTCATCAATTGCTCTTATTCCTTTGATCCACTTTTTATTATTCACTCTTTATTTTTAAATAATCCCTTCCATGACTTTCCTCTTTGCTAATGTTCCACCCCCTGCAACCCATCCTACTCCCCAGCATTTATGGGGAGGGCCAGTTGAGCCCCGGGTACTTGTAGGAACAAGGCCTGGCAGGGCTGGTGCTGGGGAGGGGCCCGGGGTGGCTGCTGGGTCTGTCCTCCTGGCCTTAAGGAGGGTGATGAGTCTTTTCAGCCTCTCAGTCCCTCCTCCCACTCCGACCCTCCAAGCTTCCTTTGACATCTAAGGCTAAGGGGGCTTCTGAGCTGCTGATGAAAGGCAGGGTGACCTGAGAGGAGATGAAGAACAACCTTGCAGGGCCCCCTCTCGCATTCTTACTCATTCTAGAGCCAGAGAGCCTCCTGTCCGGGAAGTCTGCGAGGGACGGCATCTTCCTGTTCCAACTCAATGCACTATTTGCCATTCAGACATTCTCCTGAGGCAGTGGATGGGGTGTGAGCTCCATCTCCATTCAAGGGCTTCAAAGCAGCTACAACGGCTGCATTTGGGGAGCAGTCAAATCCAGAGGCAGGTGAATCCAGTGTACAATTAAACTGCAGCAGTTAAGGACCCCAAACCATTTGCACCTGCTCATAGACCTTGAGAGGGGATGAACTACATTTGGGGGGGAAAAAAGCACAAAAAGGTGCCACTACGGTGTTCCCTTTAATTTGCTACAAAATCCCAAATCTTTACTAATTGTAAATGGACTAAGAAACAACAATCCCTCTCCTTCAGGTAGTAATTTACATTTACAAAGCCCCCTCACATTCCCTTTCCTGGGATCCCCAGAGGGACGTCAGGAGGAGGCAAGGACACTTGCTGTCACGTCACTTTTGAAAAATGATAAAACCTGTTTTAGGGAGATGTCCAACATCACAGAACTAGGAAGTGTGTATGTGGGGAGCAAGCCCCCCCTTGCAGTCTCTCCCCACAAGTCTTGCAGATCAGTCCCTTGCTTTGGACAGGCTTAGGTGAATTAAATTTGGAAGCACTTGGTAGAGTGATAGGAGATCCAATTCTTTTTCCCATGAAATCTGGGTAACTGGTTTAGTAGGGAAAAACAAAGTGGAAACAATTAGGTCGTTGTCTCAGTTCCTTGTGGTCAGTTTGCAGTGGGGTCTACAAACTTCATACCTTGGCAGATCGGGGGTTTTTCCCATGAAATCTGGGTAACTGGTTTAGTAGGGAAAAACAAAGTGGAAACAATTAGGTTGTTGTCTCAGTTCCTTGTGGTCAGTTTGCAGTGGGGTCTACAAACTTCATACCTTGGCAGATCGGGGGACAGGTGCTGTGGAGGGTGAAGCATGCATCAGTGCAGCTGGGAGCAGGGACTGCTCTCTGAACTATTCATGTCTGTCGGGGCCAGCGTGAGGAGGTTTTGCGAGACCCTCTCAGGGTGCTTTCTGCCCTTTCCCCAGCATTTTCATGCAGGTAAAGTCATAGCGTCAGGTGGGGAATAAAGGGATAGGAGAATCATAAAAGGCCAAAGAGAAGCCTGAGGGACTGAGAAATGTCAGGGAAGGGAGTCCACAGACCACTGATCCCTCTGCTTGTTTATTCCAAAGGACACCCATGAAACGGCTACTGCATGCCAGGTGCTGTGCAAATCTGAGGATGAAGTGTGAACCAAGAGAAGGTCCTTTGTTCCCTGGGAGCAGACACACTGGTGACCAGGTCAAAGACAAGGAGATAAGAGCAGTACTTGCCCTCTGATGGTGAGGGGGCTTCGTGGGCTGGTTGAGGGCCGTGTTTCCAGGACTGGCTGGCTGGGAATGCTGGTCTCTTCCCAGCTGTCTCCCTTGGCAGGGGATTCAGGGAGGAGGCAAATTTTGGCGCTGAGCCTGAAGTGGAGAGCACGCTTCCTCAGAATCAGGCTTCATCCCTGGCATTGACTTCCCCAGTGGTGACCAAAATCAGCTCCCGTTAGGGCATGCCTTTTCTGATGTTCTAGGAAAAGACCAAGAAAGGGGAGGGAGGGCAGAGACAGTCGAGACACTGAGTCCCCATAGAGGGTGGCCTAGTGACATTTGCTAAGCCCCAGCCAGTGCCCAGAATGTTCCTGATGGCCACATAGATGACAGGTCTCCTCCAGACATTAACACTAACTGGGGCTATAAGAACACTGACAAAGAAATACATAAGAGCAGCATTATTACAAAATACATCCTTAAAAGAAATGGAGTGACTGAGTCAGTAATTGCAAGAAGGGCCTTGTAGGAATAGCTTTTGTTGTATCTGTGTTTCTCTCTACCCCGCCTCCACCCCCCCAAAAATTATCTCACATGGCTATGAATATCTTTGTGACTTTGTATGCAATTCTGGTAATTTTGGTACAAGTATTTATTAGGCTGTGTAGGCCATTTGAAACCTTCAAATCCCAGTTAGTTTGGACACCCACTATTAAACATGATTACTGTCAACGTGGGTTAGGCTTCCAGGGAGAAAATTAAATAATGAGACTGTCATTTATCTGTAAATAACATGAAGCCTGTAATGAGAACGCATTGTATTAAGGGAGGAAAAAGCTCTGGCCCTTGTCTCAGTAAGAAGCGCTCCTGGAGACTGCAGCCTCCTGGGCCTGCGGACAGAAAAGACCTTTCTGCCCCAGGGCATCCCCGACCGTGGCGCCCACCCCATGCTCAGCCTGGACAGTTCGACCCTGCTCATCATTTCTGGGTATTTGCTGGTTTTCTTTGCAGCTGCATGCACTGCACAGTTAATTACTGAGGTGAGGAGTAAATGCCCCCTTGCATGGGAATTATGGAAATGCTATCAGACGCTAAGGGTTAATGAGTATGAACAGGTGTGAGATCAGATGCAGAGAGAATAACAAGGCACGGCTGCTTGTGCTTGTTACAGGCCTTGTTAGAGCTGCTCAAACAAAACAAATTATGTTGCTCAGGTGATTTTTTCCAAAAAAAATTTTTTTTTCTTCTTCACTAAGCATTCTCTTTTCTTGCCCATATAGCTAATAATCCCATTTATTCGTGACTTCCCTCCCCCCACACACCCCACACTGGATCAATCTCATCACCAGCAGCTTCACAGAGGGTTAAATTGCTCACACACAGGTCTCAGCACTGTCAATCCAGAGTCTATGTTAATTGGCATCACTAAAAACTGTCCCCACCAGCCTGGAATAATTTACAATCTCACGTTTCCATTCAGTCATTTATAAGGAAAAGCTTGCACAAGTGGTGGGAACTTTTCATGAGAGTCTTGTTCCTTTTTACAAGAGACACTAATGTATACTATCACGATTAACGTATAATCTCAGAACTTTGTTGTGCTTTCCTGTTGTTGTTGACATTGAATTTCCTCTAGGTAGCCATGGCTGACATTATCCGATTTCTATCATGTGTATGACACCAAAGCTAGAATTGAAGACACCATGAAATTGCCATCGTCCCATTAGGGGCCCATGGGATGGGACGTGGGGTGTGGAGAGACCCGATAATCTCAGAACTTTGTTGTGCTTTCCTGTTGTTGTTGACATTGAATTTCCTCTAGGTAGCGATGGCTGACATTATCCGATTTCTATCATGTGTATGACACCAAAGCTAGAATTGAAGACACCATGAAATTGCCATCGTCCCATTAGGGGCCCATCCCCAAACAATGTGTGATGGGATGTGGGGTGTGGAGAGACCCTTGGAGAGACCCGGCTTTTGTACTTGAGTATATTCAGTGTAAAAAAAAAAAAATTCACGTCATGTACAAGGTGCTGAAGACTGACGGGACACGCGGTTTATAGGTTTATAGGAAACTCATTCTTTCCTGAAGGAGCATGTATTTGAAAATAGGAGTCAAGGTCCTGTTCTGTAATGAATCCTAAACATATTTCATCATCTTACTATTATAAGTAAGAATACAAGGTCAGAGCAAGATTTGGCAGTCACTGCTGGCATCCCCGGGAGCTCCATCCAGAGGCTGGCTCTGACCATTGGCAGATTAAGGGACTCATTTGGCCGTTTCTGCAGTGGGAGTTGTCAGCTCCCGGCTCTTGGCTTCAAGCTACCCAAATTCACACCAAGAAGGGATTGATAAACCTGATGCTGAATATTCATTCATTTATGCTGAGAAACCTAACTGCAAAGAAGATCGGGATACCATTTAAAACAGCCTCATATCGTAGACACTCTTGGAGGCGGGTTCTTCCTGGGAAAAGAATGTACACCTTCTCCGTTGTGTTTCTCAAAAGGAAACGTGTCTCCTCAGGGTGCTAGGGACTCTCCTGGGTGGGTGGCTGCAAATTCACACCTGGGTTCAGCTGATTGATGACAGGAGGAGAAGAATCAGGAGGGGCTCTCCGGGTGGGGGTGGGGGGCTGAACGTTAGATTCTGGGAAATGTCCTTGACCTTGGAGGAAGTGCTCTGCAGCTGCAGCTGAGTGAGCTGTTAATTTCTCCCTCTCAGGAAAACAGGAAGAAGTTCTGGAATCTCATTCTGAAACTCCCTTAACTGCTCACGTTTCTCCCAGTCTAGTTGGTGAGGCTGCAAGCTTTTCCAAAATTAGACTGAAGTTTTAAAATGCAAACACTGGTTGAGGTGACACACTGAAATTTATGCCCAGTAAGTTAAAATTACACTACTGGTCAAGTATAAATGAGTAATAGCAGACTTGCTTTGTGAACTTTAATTTAGAGAAGGTGGATGACAGAGTTTAGATAGCTCTGGGAATCTGAACTGAGGGTGAAGAATCACCAAGAGATGAAGAAGAAAAGAAACCTCATCTCTGAAGTGTTGATGGCGATAGAAACACTTACTGGTTTACTATGGGCCAGGCAGGGACTAAGTGTTTAATTCTGCTTAGTGCTTCCATAGGAATATGCAGTAGGGATTATTCACTCCCATTTTATTGATGAGGAAGCTGAGGCTTCAGAGCCTCTGCAGTGAAATTGCTCAGACTTCCAGGAGGCTCCGTGCAGTGCTTTGTCATGCCAGCAGCAGGCCTTTGTAGCACAGCTTGGACAGTTTATGATTTTTTTAATCATTCATGTACATTGACACAGAGAAAGTAAGTTTCATCACCAAAGCATTAATAATTGAGGTGTTCCTTTGTGCCCAAAGAGAGTTGCTGATAATAAATAACCTGGAATGCAGAAGCCAGAGGTCATCTCAGGCCAAGGTGTGTGGGAGGCGTCCTGGAAGGGGAAAGGTGTGAGCAGGTCTCAGGGAGAGGAGGCTGGACAAGGACGTCCACATTCAGGGAATGGGGAGGAGTGACGAATTACAAGGACATTAAAAATGAATAAACTGGAGAAATCGGTGGCTACTTTGATGGGTGTATTAGTCCATTTCTGTTGCTTATAACAAAATACCTGGAACTGGGTAATCTGTAAGTAAACAAAATTTATTGCTTACAGTTTCATTGGTTGAGAAGTCCAAAGTCCAAAGAACGCATCTGACGAAGGTCTTTGGTGGTGGCTTTATGGCAATGCAGGGGTCTCACATGGCAGAAAATAGCAGAGCAGAGACAGAGACGGTCACATCCTCTCCTTTAAAAGCCCTCAGAACCATGCCCCGACCTCCATTATTAATCCATTCACTGTGGTGTGGTCCTACAATCCAATCACCTCTTCAAGGCCTCATCTTTCAATCGCCACAATAGGATTTCCCACCCTCAACACTTACAGTGGGGATTAAACTTCTAATATACAAA
>NW_007770326.1:5566-5869 GCF_000696425.1 Galeopterus variegatus | reverse complement strand
CTAATAAACTCATCAGACCAAGCTCATCGATCTAAGTAAACTCATCAGAATAAGGTCATCGATCTAAGTAAACTCATCAGAAAAAGCCCTTCGATCTAAGTAAACTCATCCCACCAAGCTCATCGATTTAAGTAAACTCATTACAGCAAGAACATAGATTTCAGAAAACTCATCAGATCAAGCACATCGATCTAAGAAAACTCATCAGACCAAGCACATCGAACGAAGTAAACTCATCAGACCAAGCTTATCGATCTAACTAAACTTATCAGACCAAGCACATTGATCTAAGTAAACTCATCA
>NW_007770326.1:3496-4680 GCF_000696425.1 Galeopterus variegatus | reverse complement strand
ATCAGACCAAGCACATTGATCTAAGTAAACTCATCAGACCGAGCTCATCGATCTAAGTAAACTCATCAGACCGAGCTCATCGATCTATGTAAACTCATCGTACCGAGCTCATCGATCTAATAAACTCATCACACCAAGCACATCGATCTAAGGAAACTCATCAGACTAAGCCCATTGACATAAGTAAACTCATCAGACCAAGCTCATCGATCTAAGTAAACTCATCAGAGCATCCTAATCAATCTAATAAACTCATCAGACCAAGCTAATCGATCTACCAGAAATAACCAGACCAAGCTTATCGATCTAAGTAAACTCTTCTGACCAACCACATTGATCTAAGTAAATGCATCAGTCCAAGCTCATCGATCTAAGTAAACTCATCAGACCAAGCTCATCGATCTCAGTAAACTCATCAGACCAAGCACACTGATCTAAGTAAACTCATCAGACCATGCTAATCGATCTAAGTAAACTCATCGGACAGAGCTAATTGATCTAAGAAAACTCATCCGACCAAGAACATCAATCTATGTAAAGTCATCACACCAAACACATCAATCTAAGTAAACTCATCAGATCAAGCTTATCGATATAAGTAAACTCATCAGATCAAGCTTATCGATATAAGTAAACTCATCAGATNAAACTCATCAGACTGAGCTCATCAATCTAAGTGAACTCATCAGACCGAGCTCATCTATCTATTTAAACTCATCAGACCAAGCTCATCGATCTAAGTACATTCATCACAGTGAGATCATCGATCTGAGTAAACTCATCAGATCGAGCTCATCGATCTAAGTAAACTCATAAGACCAAGCTAATCGATCTAGGAAAAGTAATCAGACTAAGCTTATCGATCTAAGTAAAATCATCCAAACAACCTCATCGATCTAAGAANCATCAGAGCAATATCATCGATCTAAGTAAACTCATCAGAACGAGCACATTGATCTAAGTAAGCTCTTCAGACCAAGCTCATCAATCTAAGTAAAGTCATCAGAGAAAGATAAACCATCTAAGTAAACTCATCAGACCGAGCTCATCGATCTAAGTAAACTCATCAGACCAAGCTCATCGATCTAAGTAAACTCATCCGAGAATGCTCATCGATCTAAGTAAACTCATCAGACCAAACCCAACGATCTAAGTAAACTCATCAGACGAAGCTCGTCCATCTC
>NW_007770326.1:2151-2822 GCF_000696425.1 Galeopterus variegatus | reverse complement strand
TATTCGATCTAGGAAATATAATCAGACTAAGCTAATCGATGTAGGATTACTAATTCGACCTGAATAATCGATCAAAGAAAACTAATCAGACCAAGCAAATCGATCTCAGAAAACTAATTAGACCAATCTAATCGATCAAGGAAAACTAATCTGACCAAGCATATCGATCTAACTAAACTCATCCGACCAACCTCATCGATCTAAGTAAACTCCTCGCACCAAGCTCATCAATCTAAGTAAACTCATCAGACCAAGTTCATCGATCTAAGTAAACTAATCCGAGAATGCTCATCGATCTAAGTAAACTCATCCGACCAAACCCAACGATCTAAGTAAACTCATCAGACGAAGCTCGTCTATCTCAGTAAACTCATCAGACCAAGCACATCAATCTTGGTAAATTCATCAGAGCAAGATCATCGATCTGAGTAAACTGATCAGACCGAGCTCATCGATCTAAGTAAACTCATCAGACCAAGCTAATCGATCTAGGAGAAATAATCAGACCAAGCTAATTGATCTAGGAAATAAAATCAGACCAAGCCCATCGATCTAAGTAAACTCATCACACCGAGCTCATCAATCTAAGTAAACTCATCAGACCAAGCTCATTGATCTAAGTAAACTCATCAGACCAAGCTCATTGATCTAAGTAAACTCATCAGAGAATG
>NW_007770326.1:0-395 GCF_000696425.1 Galeopterus variegatus | reverse complement strand
AGCTCATCGATCTAAGTAAACTTATCAGACCGAGCACATCGATCTACGTAATCTCATCAGAAAAAGCCCATCGATCTAAGTAAACTCATCAGACCAAGCTCATCGATCTCAGTAAACTCATCAGACCAATCAAATCGATCTAGGTAAATTCATCAGCGCGAGATCATCAATCTGAGTAAACTCTTCAACCGAGCTCATCCATCTAATTAAACTCATCAGACCAAGCTTATTGATCTAGGAGAAATAATCTGACCAAGCTATTCGATCTAGGAAATATAATCAGACTAAGCTAATCGATGTAGGATTACTAATTCGACCTGACTAATTGTTCAAAAAAACTAATCAGACCAAGTGAATCGATCTCAGAAAACTAATTAGACCAATCTAATCGATCA
>NW_007770325.1:5038-5869 GCF_000696425.1 Galeopterus variegatus | reverse complement strand
CCCCATGTGTGGGACTGAGAAGCTTCTGGCACGAGAGAGAATCACAACCATCTTGGAATCGGACTAACAGAAAGGAAAGGAAGCACAGTTTCTACTTTGTTCTCCTTATATCACTTTCCTAGAACTATTGCAACAAAATTAGCACACGCTGGGTGGCTTAAAACAACAGAAATTTATTCTCTTGCAGTTATAGAAGCCAGAAGTTTGAAAGGCAGGTGTTGGCTGGGCCGTGCTCCCTCCAAAGGCTCTGGGGTCAAATTTTTCCTTTTCTCTTGTAGCTGGTGGTGGTTGCTGGCAATCCTTGGTGTTCTTTGTTCTGTGGCTGCTTAACTCCAATTTCTGCCTTCGTCTTCATGACTGTGTTTCCTCTGTGTGTATTTGTATCCAAATAACCCTCCTCTTATAAGAACACCAGTCATTGGATTAGAGCCCATCTCAATTCAAAGCAACCTCATCTTGACTTGATGACATCACAGATTTTGAGTGTGCACACTTTTGGGGTGATGTTATTCAACCCAACACAAGCCTATAGATTATTTTTTCTCTCTTTTTCTTTATATGTGTTTTTTCCAAGGCAAAATTTTAAATTTCTGATTAGAAAGTATACAAATTAGAAAGCACCCTCTCTCTTTTAATATTTAATTGTGAAAATAAGTTTAATCATGGGAGTAGATTAGCATTAGAGAGCTTAAACCTACTCTCAAAAAACAGATCTGTTTGTGTTGGAGGGGGTTGAAGGAAAGGTCTGGGAACTACTGAGAGGCGAGCCAAAACCGAGCTTTTGACTCTTAGGTCCATGAAAGCTAGGGAACATTTTCTAAATACATTAAA
>NW_007770325.1:2978-3364 GCF_000696425.1 Galeopterus variegatus | reverse complement strand
ACTTTATGCCCTCCTGTAACTTGCGATCCAATTGGGGTGAAAATCAAGGTAGCCAAAAAAATTTTTTAACATTCAAGTGATATTAATTGAACCTTTACAGTGCTTCAAGTGCTGTGCTTGGCACTGAGAAACAATAGTGAGCAAAATATAAAAGATGATCCCTCCTCACATTATGGAGATTTAGTTTGACCTTAAATGCCTAAACTCCAAATGCATCTACAATAATCAATACTTTTAAGGAAAATAATGCAGTGTTAAAGAAACTTATAACAGGAGTGATCTGACCTCATTTTTTGAACTTCAGCAAACTGAAGGGTCGGTTAAGAATTAAATAGATTAAGATATGTGAGGGAGTTACTGTGAATGGAGGGGATTTCTGTCCATGG
>NW_007770325.1:0-1195 GCF_000696425.1 Galeopterus variegatus | reverse complement strand
GGAATGCAGAAACATAATGCATTCCTACTTTGTAGGAAGAATGTTTTGATCCTAAAACAGAGTGTAAAAGAAATTTGACAAAGGAGAGCACACTATAAAAATGTAAGTTATTATTCAGTTTTTTTGAATAATATTTTTACAGCCTATCTTCCCCAAATATAGCAGAAAACAGGACTGAATGTCGCTCCTATGCTCAGAGAAAAACAAAAACAAAACATTTGTGTCTCTCTTCCCATTATGTAACTTTAGAGATTTGAATTCTGAGTATTTTGTATAGAGTTCGATACCCTCTGGGTGCTAAATAATTACTTGCCAACTGACCTGTTATTAAATGTTACTTTTAATCACCTTGCAGAGAGAATTTAAAGTAGGCTACTGAAGGATAGGCTTGGTAACCTAATGGATCTTAAAATGTCTTCAGGTCTGCTGTACTGCATTTGAATTCGTAAGCTATGGGAGCTTAATTTCTTTACAGAGAAACCAGTGCTCAATGGGCTCTTTCTACAGTGAAGAATTTTTTGGGGGAAAAAAAAAAATCTTCCAAGGGAACAATTATTTCTTTCGAATGTAACAATGATTTCTTTCACAGGATGACCCTTCCTTAAAACACCACTGGTTGGTAAAATTTTATAAGTTTTAGGAGAAAAATGAATTCTGTAGAACAGTTATCTGTATCAACTTCTTCAAACAAAAGAAAGGAAAGAGATTGTTTGGAAAAGCACTACAAGAAAAAACCCAAATTCCAAGGCTGGATCTTACAGTCTCTGTCTGCACGTAGAACATTTATTCCAACCAGTCTCTGTCTGCACATAGAACATTTATTCCAACTAACCCATGGGACGTGTACATTTCATTTCACAATAGCTCTCTGGGCACCAAAGCCTCCACGTAGGTGATATTGTAGCTCCCAGGACTGTTGTGATGAGCTGAGGTGAGTCATGTGGTATAAACTTTCCTCTGGATATGCTTAAACTTCCCCCTCAAAGGGAGAGAAATGTTCTGGAGCCTTTAGCTAATGGAGTCTCTTGTGCTTGGCATTCAAAAAGCCAAGACCAAATAAAATCTGGAGCATATCATCAACTGTTCAGTTGCTTATTTTTCTTAGTACCAAACTCTGGGTGACTTGTAAGCATGTAGATGATTGTGTTTTCTAGATTCTGGTAGCTTTCAAACATCAGACACAGATACCTGCAGT
>NW_007770324.1:4496-5869 GCF_000696425.1 Galeopterus variegatus | reverse complement strand
GAGGGTTGCGATCCGTTGCCGGTCACGAAAAAAAAAAGACAAAAAGGAAAAAAAAAAAAAAAGCAAAGAGGGATAAATACCACATGTACTTATTCATAAGTGGGAGCTAAGAGAGAAAGAAGGAAAGAAAGACCACACTGGTGTGTTGGACTTGCAGAGGGAGGGAACATACTGAGGGATACACAGTTCCTTACTGATGCTAAACCTTCCCTAATTGGTAAGGGTGGCTCACAGTGCCTAAACTGTAAAAAAACTGTGAAACTTTGGCACACACAAGGCAGAGCATGCTAATGTGACAAATCCCCAATTAAATCCTCGGACACTGAGTCTCTAATGGGTTTCCCTGGGCAGAAACATAACCCAGATGTTGCTGCATTTTTGTTACTGTGTGACTCTCATGGAAAGGGGACAGCATAAGGAAGTCTGCACATGGATTTCTCCAGATGCCCCCTGGACCTTACGATTTGGTTGTGTGTGTATTTCTATTAAACTCCTGTATTCAAGCTTAGCTGTGAGGACAACTATATCCTGAGTCATGTGAGTCCTTTCAGTGAAACTTTGAATGTGGAGGTGACCTTAGAGACCCCCAGCAAACCCATATAATATTTTTTTAAAATGATATCATATTATATGCACCATTTTATAGTCTACATTTTCACTTAGAATGTTTAATGAGAAATATTAGAATATTAATGGTGAATATATTTCCACATCAATAAATATAGATCTACAACAATATCATAAATTATTGCGTATTACTATTATTATTGGACCTTAATGTTTTTGTATATTTTACTACATTTTGACTTAAAAAAAAACATACCTTGTGATGTAACCCTTAATCCTTATTCATTATTACTTCTGAGGAAATTTTAAAAGTTTAAATTCAAAAATTTAAACTTGGGGTCTACACACATTTTTCTGACTTTGGTACATATTGTAAATTGACCTTCAGAAAGCATGTACCAATGTTCACATTGAGAGTATATGTGAGAAAAAGCCTCATTTTCCATTTCCAGAGCAAAAAAACATTATTTTTTTTTAAAAACTGATTGTTTTTTTTTAAATTTTTTAATTGATTTATTTTATTTTATTTTTCAATAATTGTTTTTTTAAATTTTATTTTGTCGATATACACTGTGGTTGATTATTGTTGCACCTTACCAAAACCTCCCTCCCTCATCCTTTTCATCCCTCCCACCCAACGATGTCCTATCTGTTTGCTTGTCGTATCAACTTCAAGTAATTGTAGTTGTTATATGCCCCCCCCAGATATTTTGTGTGTGTGTGTGAATTTATTTATTAATTTTTGGCTCCCACCAATAAGTGAGAACATGTGGTATTTCTCTTTCTGTGCCTGACTAGTTTCACTT
>NW_007770324.1:1781-3496 GCF_000696425.1 Galeopterus variegatus | reverse complement strand
CTGAAGTGTTTCTCCTATGTTTTCTTTAATAAGTTTTATTGTTTCAGGGTGTATATTTAAATCCTTAATCCATTTTGAGTTGATTTTAGTATATGGTGAGAGGCATGGGTCTAGTTTCATTCTCCTGCATATGGATATCCAGTTCTCCGAGCACCACTTGCTGAAGAGACTGTCCCTACCCCAGTGAATAGGCTTGGTGCGTTTGTCAAAGATCAGATGGCAGTAAGTGTGTGGGTTGATTTCTGGATACTCTATTCTATTCCATTGATCAGTGCGTCTGTTTTTATGCCCGTTACATACTGTTTTGGTTATTATAGCTTTGTAGTATAGCTTAAAGTCAGGTATTGTTATGCTGCCAGTTTTATTTTTTTGCTCAGCATTGCTTTGGCTATGTTTGGTCTTTTCTTATTCCATATAAACGTCTGGATAGTTCTTTCCACTTCTGAGAAAAATGTCTTTGGAATTTGATGGGGATTGCACTGAATTTGTATATCACTTTGGGTAGTATGGACATTTTCACTATATTGATTCTTCCAAGCCAAGAGCATGGGATATCTTTCCATCTTCTTGTATCCTCTCTAATTTCTCTCAGCATTGGTTTGTAGTTCTCATTATAGAGATTCTTCACGTCCTTGGTTAACTCAGTTCCTAAGTATTTTATTTTTTTGGTGGCTATTGTAAATGGGCATGCTTTCTTGATTTCTAGTTCTGTCTGTTCACTATGGGAGAAAAGAAATGCTACTGATTTTTTGTGTTGATTTTGTATTCTGCTACTGTGCTGAAATCATTTATAAATTCCAAGAGTTTTCTTGTAGAGGTTTTAGGCCAATCGATATATAGGATCATGTCATCTGCAAACAGGGACGGTTTGACTTCATCTTTTCCAGTCTGGATGCCCTTTATTTCCTTCTCTTCTCTGATTGCTCTGGCTAGTAATTCCAACACTATGTTGAATAGGAGTGGTGAGAGTGGGCATCCTGTCTAGTTCCTGTTCTTAAAGGAAAAGCTTTCAGCTTTTCCCCATTCAGGATGATATTGGCAGTGGGTTTGTCTTATATGGCTTTAATTATGTTCAGATACTTTCCCTCTATATCGAACTTATAGAGGGTCTTTGTCATGAATGAGTGCTGAATTTTATCAAATGTTTTTCAGCATCTATAGAGATGATCATATGGTCCTTGTGTTTGACTTTATTAATATGGTGTATAACATTTATTGATTTGCGTATGTCGAACCAACCTTGCATCCGTGGGATGAATCCCACTTGATCGTGGTGAATAATTTTATGAATGTGTTGCTGTATTCTTTTTGCTAGTATTTTAGTGAAGATTTTTGCATCTATATTCATCAAGGATATCGGCCTGTAGTTTTCTTTTTTGGTTATATCTTTACCTGGTCTTGGTATCGGGATGATGTTTGCTTCATAGAATGAGTTTGGGAGATTTGCGTCTGATTCAATCTTTTGGAACAGTTTCTAAAGAATGGGTGTCAATTCCTCTTTCAATGTTTGGTAAAATTCTGCTGTGAATCCATCTAGTTCTGGGCTTTTCTGTGTTGGAAGCCTTTTGATAACAGCTTCGATCTCCTTTATTGTTATTGGTCTGTTCACATTTTCTACGTCTTCATGGTTCAGTTTTGGGAGCTTGTGTGTGTCCAGAAATTTATCCATTTCCTCCAGATTTTCAAATTTGTTGGTGTATAGTTGTTTATAGTAG
>NW_007770324.1:0-716 GCF_000696425.1 Galeopterus variegatus | reverse complement strand
CCGTTTTGATTCGTTGATCTTTTGTATGTTTTTTGGGTTTCAATTTCATTAAGTTCTGCTCTGATCTTAATGATTTCTCTCCGTCTGTTAACTTTAGGTTTGGATTGTTCTTGTTTTTCTAGTTCTTTAAGGTGAAGTTTTAGTTGTTCACTTGCCATCTTTCCATTCTTCTGAGTTGAGCTTTTAATGCAATAAATTTCCCCCTTAATCCTGCTTTTGCAGTATCCCACAGGCTTTGGTATGATGTATCATTATTTTCATTAGTTTCAATAAATTTTTTGATTTCCTGCTTGATTTCTTCTTGGACCCATATGTCATTAAGTAGAATGCTGTTTAATTTCCATGTGTTTGTATAGTTTCCAGAGTTTCGTTTGTTATTAATTTCTAGTTTTAATCCATTGTCATCTGAGAAAATACATGGGATAATTTCAATTTTTTTTTGAATTTGTTGAGAATTGATTTCTGACCTAATATATGATCTATCCTGGAGAATGATCTATGTGCTGCTGAGAAGAATGAATATTCTGAGGTTGTTGGATGGAATGTTCTGTAGATATCTGCCAATTGCAATTGGTCTAGAGTATTATTTAGATCTTGTGTTTCTCTGCTGATTCTTTGCCTAGATAATCTGTCTAATATTGACAGTGGGGTGTATAGGTCCCCTGCTATTATGGTATTAGTGTCTATTTCCTTCTTTAGGTCTACTAGAGTTTGTT
>NW_007770323.1:1669-5870 GCF_000696425.1 Galeopterus variegatus | reverse complement strand
CACAGAGATTTATACCATCACCAGTTTTATATAAGGAGAAACACTGTGCCCAGAGAGAAAAGATACCTGCAAATAAAACGTGCATCAGTGTAAATGGCCTCCATGAGGTCACTGGTGCCAGGGCTCTGTTTACTAATCCATTTTGTATTTGCAGCAAGACAAAAAAAGATACTAATCTAAACATTTTAAAAAATGTTTTCTCCAAGGTTGCTTTAATGCAAAATTAACTTATAAAGTATTTTCTATATCTGTTGATTTAAAATAATTTCTGCTTTCATTTCAAATAAGACAACTGACTGGTACGAATATGTCTATTGCACATCAAACATGCTAATTAAAATGTAAAAATATTAACTTTCAAAGAGTTTTAAAGCTGGAATATTTTAAGTTCTTTTCTTAAAGCGAAATGCTAAATCAAAATATGGCTGTTTGCTTTATTGTTTTAGTACTCTCGGTACTGTTGTTACATAATTGTAGTGGCACTTTTTCTAGCAAATTAACTCTTTTTTATGCATAATAAAACAAATAAGCAAACAAAAACAAAAAAGATTACTCCTTAGCAATCCTTATTGAAAAACTTCTGCTATTAGCTTAAATAGATAACTAGTTATAACAGGTAGAAACATGATTTGATTTCTCGGGGTCATTCATATTGAAATGATGTGATTACATAAATATTTAAATCATATATGCTAAAATCATGTGAGTTAAGTGTTCTGATGAATCATTTGAGAAATAACGACTTCAATATACTGAAAACAACCCTAGTGGTCTGAAGGAGTTAATGTGTTTGGATACAAAAAAAAAAAAAGAAAGAAAGAAAGAAAGAAAAGCTCAATTTACTCCCAGGGAATAATTTATGCACTGGAAAAATTGGGTTAAAAAATGAAATCTTGTAAATTAAAGCCAATCTTTAATGTCTATTAGCACAAAAATCTACAGAATACACACAAGATAGCAATTCAGGTTTTAGCTGAATTCTTTTGAAAAGAGATCATCTTGATTAGATCTAAGAAAATGCTTCAACAGGGAAATTACATGTATACATTTTTAAACAATAATTTATTTTAAATGTCCTATATGACATGAGAAAAATAAAACTGGAGGACTTGGGATTTACACTGAGCATGTACTTGGCTTAAATTTTTTTCTAATTGACGATTTTCTATGGTGGTGAGCATTAAACCTCTCTTCTTAAGAACAAATATTCCCTGTGCTCATTGTAGAGTGAAATGTCCTTTTGCTGTTACTACCAAATGAAATGGATAGCAATAAAAGAAGACAAGAATAGTTTTTCTATCATAAATAAGTAGTTTATATAGGGAGTATTAATATTAGTGACAATAGCTTGCTTTTACTGAAAAGTGAGGATCAGCACTTACTCTAAATACTGAATTAACAATGTAGGAAACAATAGCTTGCTTTTACTGAAAAGTGAGGATCAGCACTTACTCTAAATACTGAATTAACAATTTAGGTTAACAATGTAGGAAAAAAAAAAAAAGGAAAAGTACTATTTTACCTAAAAATATATTTCCATAGAATTGTCCATTTCCAACATGGATGTTTAATCCAGACTGACACACCCATATACTATGCCTTCTTGCAGACAGAGATAAACCTCACATACACAACTGCTGCTTCAAGACTTTTCCCTGAGTGTCCTGTTGTCTTGAGTTGTTCCTGAGCTGACCTCGCTTCTAATCTGCTCTTTTATCTCTTATTTATGGTTTAACTCCTGCCTCTTCATTTTATTATCTATATTTGTTCTTCCTTCATTAGCTCTTGGATCTCTCTCAGGAACCACAGAAATTCAAACTGAACATTTGGCTTCTGTGTTCCTGTTCTAAAATATCCTCTGGCCACCCAGCACAGGAGAATTTCAGCTGGCCTTTTCCCTGAGAGTTCCCTCATCCCTTTTCCCTTTTCTCCTCTGCTCTTGCTTTTCTTCTTTCGTCCTCCCTCTTGGAAATAACAAAATTTGCTCTTGTCTTCTGTTGAGCTGAGGAGGTTTGGTTCTTTCAAACATCCAAGGTCCCTCTGATTTACTCCCAATTCCCAAGTGGCTTACCAAGGTGTATTCCCATAAAAAGACAGTTTCCACCCTAAAGAGAAGTTATGGCCAGTCTTTATGATGATTATATTTCCACCTCATTACCAAAGGTCAGAAATAGAATAATCACAATGGTGTAATGCTGATGAATCTCAGAATACCAGATGAAAGCTTGTAATTTCTTTTAACCCAATGATAGGCAGACAGGCTGTGAGTGGAACTGGATTCTAATCTGCTTGAGGTCAGAGACCATAAGTGACTTTTCCATCAATGTATCATCAGCACTTAGCCCAGTGTCAGGCACATCGTAAGTACTCACTAAAAGATTTTTGAATTTTGTATAAATGAATACGTTTTCAAGTTTGGTCTCACAAACATTTGATTTAATTATGTCACTGAAATAAGTGGTCAGTTAGAGAAAAACAATCATTAATCCATTTACTTAACTAAAAGGAATGGCTGGTTTATTAAACACAGACAGTTATTAGCAATCCTGAGACTTAGCAATGCAACTTCACAATTGGTTGAAAAGTAGAAAAATAAAATTACTGAATAACCATTTTCATCTCTTGAAAAAACATTTTTCTAGTTGACTAAATTAATTCTTACTTTAAGAAACTGCATAGACAGAAATAAACTACAAATCAGCATTTTTGCCTACATGTGCTGCAACAAAAAGCATGTAATTGATTTGAGCTCAAAATTAATATTAAGGAACTAAACAAATAAGTGTACATTTTACTTAGAAATTTATAATTAAATTATTAAAGTAAAGCAAACAGGCCCATAAGAGAATGATTTAATATTATTAACACTACTTATTCAGAGTTAGGTAGAATAGTAAATGACTAATTTGTTTCAACAAACTATTCATAAATCCAGAGTGATGTCAACATTAACAAAGACGTAGGAGTGATTTCTTTCCACAGCAGGGTTAAAACAATATCTTCACTGATAACAATAATAAATTTAATCATTAGCCTATATAAAATACATGAAAAAAAATCCAGAAAAAAAACTTACCTGCACAAATCACAAATACATAAAAATTATACTTTAGCAGGCAGGAATGGTTTCATAGGCTTTTGTCATTTTAAACTCTTATAGTTTTCTAGTTTAAACATATGTATACATTAGAAATACATATTTTATTTTCTTTATGGGAGCCCTGGAAACAATGTTTTGATTTCTTAATCTATCTCAGTGATTTTTCCAATGGATTATTTTTACACTTTTAAAATTCAGAGTCAAAGAAACCATTCTAATGACTTTTTTTTTCTGTTTTTAACAGAGATGGTTATAGATTACTACATAATGGGATTTTGGTTTCTAATATTTCAAGAGAACATTTAATGACTATTAGAGACTGAGAATGATAGAAAATCTAGATATTGTTTCAGTTCATTAACTCTACAAGTTAAATAATCATTAAAACATTTAAAACCTATCAACGGGTTTCCCCATAAAATGTTTCTTGAAGCATATGTTCTTTTCTCCTTCCATTTACAGAGTTTAGAAATGGGAACGCACAATGTCTTTCTTTTGTTCTGGCCTTTGTTTTTCATGAGCCCCAAGTGTGGCTCAGACATCACAGCTATTTTAGCTAACATGAGCCTTTACAGAGTTTAGAAATGGGAACGCACAATGTCTTTCTTTTGTTCTGGCCTTTGTTTTTCACGAGCCCCAAGTGTGGCTCAGACATCACAGCTATTTTAGCTAACATGAGCCTATTCTGTAAAGGGGGCAACTCTGATTGTTAAGCAGCTCCAATTACAAAAATTCCCACTTTGCTATTTTTCTCAGGGATAGAGAGTTGTCAGCATTCCAATTTGGAAAAAAACTCTAAGGGGAAGGAGAACTAGTTCATACTGTTTTTTAAGTGTAGAAAGTAAAACAACTTTGATTTGGTTTGTTGAGTGAATCAATTTTTATAAATCTTCTGAATGACTGAATTACTAATATACAAAGAACACATTCATCTCGATGTGTCATTTTTAGGAGCTTAGAGTTTTTTAAAAATTGAAATTATTGCAAATATAGCGAAAATGGGTGAAGTAAAATTTTTCTTCTGGAAGCCCTCTCCTGCGTCTTCCCCAATTCCCCTGCTTTGTCGCACATCAATTATAGATCCAAAGAGATTCTGTTGAT
>NW_007770323.1:812-1465 GCF_000696425.1 Galeopterus variegatus | reverse complement strand
GTTTTTTAAGTGTAGAAAGTAAAACAACTTTGATTTGGTTTGTTGAGTGAATCAATTTTTACAAATCTTCTGAATGATTGAATTACTAATATACAAAGAACACATTCATCTCGATGTGTCATTTTTAGGAGCTTAGAGTTTTTTAAAAATTGAAATAATGGCAAATATAGCGAAAATGGGTGAAGTAAAATTTTTCTTCTGGAAGCCCTCTCCTGCATCTTCCCCAATTCCCCTGCTTTGTCGCACATCAATTATAGATCCAAAGAGATTCTGTTGATTTTACTTGGATTATTTAGGGTAACACAGTCTGCTTCTGACTTCTCTTGGGGAAAAGGTGCCTGAGGAACACTTTTATACAGCTCTTAAAATTGCTATATCATCCATCTCTCTTTTTCTTTTTTTTCTTTTTTATTCTTCTGTAATGAACCCTTTAGTTGTTTCATATCACATTAGATGTGACTAAAGCTCAATGTTTTAAAGTAGGATAAAGCTATTGTTAAATAGATAGATAGATAGATGATAGATAGATAAAAATTAACTAGAAGAAATACTGTATATACATATTTCCTTATTTATTCCCTTTTTTGTCTTGTTTTTTTAAATAAAATAAGATTGCCCAAAGCCTATGTCATGGCCAAGCCAGCTGTGCCAGT
>NW_007770323.1:0-453 GCF_000696425.1 Galeopterus variegatus | reverse complement strand
TATTCTAGTCAAACTTTAAATGATTGCGAGGTTATTTTTAATCACTGACTTGAAAAAATTCTAAATTACCACTTGAGTTTTTCCCATGATATCTGTAATTAATCCACCAAATTTGCTCAAGCCAATTTTCCTAAATAATTCGTATGTGCTGATAATCTTCAACATTTGTGGGATAGAACCACTAAAATTCCTTTCTTTTTTCTTAGAAATTTCTTTAAGTTACTTATTAGCCTTGAGTATTTGTCTTCTTTAACTACTAAACACACTTTTCTACATTTTTAAGTCAAGAATATCTATGCTACATTTAATAGTTGAATGTTCATTATTGTTTTTCTCTCAAGAAGTATTATTGAATTATTTACAAATCTACATCTATTATATCCTTGCAGTGGAAGTACTGATTGATGTATCTTTCTAATGAAGTGGTTTGATATTAAAATAATTTTTTAATTT
>NW_007770322.1:5408-5872 GCF_000696425.1 Galeopterus variegatus | reverse complement strand
CCTTCTTCAAAAATATTTGCTATATCATTTGTAAATTAAATATTTGCATTATAAATAACCCAATATTTATAAAAGATAATATTATATATATATGTATATATACATATATATGTATATATATACATTAATGTATATATATATATATAAACATTAAATAAAAGTCAATCAAATATGTTAGAAATGGAAAAATCTTGGATAAAGTGATATACTTATTTGAGGGATAAGAAAGTGACATCTATGGGATTTAGAGTAGCCTGGATTCCATTCTTGGATTCTGATTTCAACTCCATCATTATCACTTTTTAGTCATTTTAGGCCATTTAGTGAGATATCTAAAAATGTCCACATTAGTAATGAGGGAGTTTGGTTTGATTCTTTGGCTATTTTCAACTATAAAATTCTATGATTCAAAAATATTCCACCAAGGAGACTCAGATATTTAGTGACAGCTTGAACTTAGGTCT
>NW_007770322.1:5019-5334 GCF_000696425.1 Galeopterus variegatus | reverse complement strand
TGATTCAAAAATATTCCACCAAGGAGACTCAGATATTTAGTGACAGCTTGAACTTAGGTCTCTTTTCTTAGATCCAGTGTATCAGATATGGCTTTCTTTTTGTAAGCATAACTCCAGGGTTTGGAATTAAAATATGACCAGAATTTTACATCCTCAGAAACTGGATTCTTTTTCTCTTTGTATATTAATTCTTGCCTGCCTATAAAACACTATCTCTAGTATTTCTCATTTGGTAGTTCCAGAAAGCAAGGAAGGACTGTCTTTCTCCAGATCCTAAATTGTCAGGGTTAATTGTGGTATCACATCCTTTCTTTG
>NW_007770322.1:2142-3519 GCF_000696425.1 Galeopterus variegatus | reverse complement strand
ATGTTTTCTTTCAAAGAAATTCTGTAAGAGGATCTGATAATAGAAATTTAATTTCTGTAACCTGAGAAGCTAAAATGAAACAGAACTGATAGGTTAAATGTCATAAGGGACAAGCAGTTGTAAATAATCACATGCAACCCTGATGAGAAAGAGAAAATAACCATTCTCCCAAACCTGCGTCACCTCCACTTACACATGGATGGTCACGTGCTGCCTTGATTTTTTTTTTTTAAATTGTGATAGTCATGAACCTTGTTTGTGAAATTAAGTAATTAATAAGGTTCATGTAGTATTTTAGTATATTTGCCATAGGTTTCATTGAAAACATTTAAACAGCAAAAACTTTTTGGTTTTGAGGTTAGTGACTTCAAGTTATTGTTAATGTGGATGGAATGAGAGAGAGAGACACACATCTATTATATAACACTTGCTATCGCTGAATTAATAAAGTTCTCAATGAGTTCCCCTATTGTATATAGGAACAGGTTCAACGTACTACACTCTTCCCTGAGTTTCTTTCTTTGCAATAAGGCAGAATGGTTTAGTAATTAAGAGCAATACTCTGAAGCCAGAATGTCAGGGGGCCCAAGTTTTACTGTGTGTACTGACTTTTTGACAATAATCAGGTTATTTTGCTTTTCATTGCCTCATGCTTCTCACCTTAAAATGTGGAAAGAGTATGAATCCTTATTGTAAGGATTAAATGAATTTATACATACACACACACACACACACATACAAACACATATATGAGTGCTAGTAACAATGTCTGGGAATGTACTGCATACCGCATAAATATGACAATTCCATCATTAACAACACCATCTAGAAATTCACTCTTAGTAAACTCGTTTGATACATGTTTTATTTTTTTCAGTGTAATATTATAAGGGCAAAGATTTGTCTGTGCTTGTCTATCATAAGTTTTTAGAAGTTCCTGACACAGCCTACATGTTGAAAAAATATTTGCTCAATAAAGTAAGTAAATAAGTGAATTAAATTTTTAGAATTGCTTTAAAAACATCGAGGAACTATAGCTTATAATTTAATAATAATAACACTAACACAATTGTTTATTGATAAATTACTATATGGCAATCTTTGAACTGTATTGTTCAACCCCACAAAAAAACCTTGGTGGTATTGTTACTGTTACCCCTATTTTAAATATGAGGATTCTTATTCCTAAAAAGGTGAAGCACACAAGCTGCTCAAGGTTGTTCACTAAGTGTTTGAGCTCTGATTTACGCTGAAGTCACATTATAGGCTTTTGCTTCCATTAACATGAAATATTCTTTTTCAGGTTTTTACAGAAGATTTTATGGTATAAAAAATAATAATTGAATTGAATTTATAAGTTAAAAGGTGTCATTTCAA
>NW_007770322.1:0-726 GCF_000696425.1 Galeopterus variegatus | reverse complement strand
TTGAAAACTCATTTTCTGAATTTCTTTCATGTTGCTTCCTCTGCATTTCTAGCTTAAGGTTCTGGAAGCTAATTTCCACACATAATAGCAATTTTATCAGAAATTCACCAATAAAAGTTATTATACATTCAGAAGAGTACTTCAGAGCATATTTACAAACCAGGCAGGAAATATGTAGATTTCATGCATGGAAAAGCATAAATAAAATTCATTTTTAATCATGTAATTGTACTGTCATTTGTTTCCATGTAATTGGTGAGAAATTATTTCTATTCATACCCTGGGTCTATGTTCAGAATGAAGCAAATGTAGTGTGAAAATGTCAGTAGCATAAGTTCTGAATTACTGCTTTTAAGTGTTATGTGTTTTGGTGTTTGATCCAGTGTAGGGAATGTCTGGTAGAATAACACTGTTGCATAGCCTGAGTTTGTAAGTAGGGGGTTAATTAAACAAATAAAAATGCTGAAATATTGTTTTATATAAGGATGCTGCAATAAAGGATGATTTAAAAAATGTGAACTTATTTGATAGTTTTGTTTTCTTTAAATTTTTGAGTACAAGTGTCTGTGTTTGTGTGTGGGGTGGGGGTAAGTGGAGGAGTAAGTGTATGTTTAAGTTTTCTATATCAGTGAGGCTACAGAATCTACCTAGCTTATAATGCTTTTATTTTATAGATAGTTAGGGGACTGTTTTTTTTTTTTTTTTTTTTTTTTTTTTTTTTTTTTT
>NW_007770321.1:3338-5872 GCF_000696425.1 Galeopterus variegatus | reverse complement strand
ACATGGGATTGTTTTCATTTCTTTCAGATTGATCACTATTGGTATAAATAAATGCAGCTGACTTTTGCATGTTGATTTTGTATCCTGCTGCTTTACTGAATTCATGTATTACCTCTAACAGTATTTTTGTTGAGTATGTAGGTTTTTCTCTATATAGAATCATGTCATCTGAAAACAGGGATAATTTTACTTTTTCCTTTCCAATTAGCATGGCTTTTATTTATTTCTCTTTCCTGATTGCTCTTGCTTGTACTTCCAGTACCGTGTTGAACAGAAGTGACTAGAGTAGGCATCCTTGCCTTGTATTGGGTCTTAGATTAAAATCTTTCTGTTTTCCCTCATTGATTATGATGTCAGCTGTGGGTTCCTCATAAAAGGCCTTTAATAAGTTTTAAAAATTTTCTNGATTATGATGTCAGCTGTGGGTTCCTCATAAAAGGCCTTTAATAAGTTTTAAAAATTTTCTATAGGTGTAGAAACACCTATTTTGTTGAGAGTTTTTTTTTAATTTAGATTTGGTTTTTATCATGAAAGGCTGTTGAACTTTGTTGAATGCTTTTTCTGCATCTGTTGAGATAATTATATGCTTTTTAGTTTTCGTTCTGTTGGTGAATTACAAACAGTGACTCTAACAATGACTTCTGCTGGGATCTTACTTAGTTTTAAGAGACCACTATGTATCATTAAGTGGTTTGGTCCCAAAGACTAACAGGTTTTTCCACATCCTATCTGAGTTTGATGATGAGACAGAGAAGTTTATTATTTGGTGGATATGGCCAGCTAAAAAATGTAACTATAACTTGTCTGAAACTAATTAAGACCTATCAAACTCCCATGCCTAAAGATTTGATGATGTAACATTAAATGAAACAGTAAGAAAAAAAATAGTTTTGCAAGCGTGTAGACTAGTATATCTTATTTTGCTACTGGTGTTGTTGTTTAGTATGGTTTCTTTTTCATTTTCCAAGATATATCAATCTATAATCTTAGGTGCCTGTGAGGTTGAGTGATTATCTGAGTAATTATATCAAGTCACTGGATGCTTCTGTCATATAAATAAGCAAGGAAAAACTTCTTTAGCTTTTCAATTTTTCTTTTTCTTCAGTAACCTTACATATCTTTGTCATGAGGCTAACATAACCTTCTGATAGATTAACTAAATGTTGATTGCAAGTGAGAGGTAAGGGAGAAAGAGTGAATTCATGGGTGATTGGTAAATTTTAATTTGGGAGGCAAGCATTTAACTTCCACTTTTGATTCTAATTATTTGTTGGTTGATTTGATAATAGATTATTTAATCATTAGAAACAATGCTTAGGAACTAGTGACATTTTAATACTGACAGTAGCATACCTACATTAAATTAAATCTCTATATACCATCAGGGGGTCTAAAATATCTGTGTTGCTGATGGGCTCCAAAAGCCCATCATCTTTATGTTTCCATGTCCATTAATCCATTGGCTCTCTACTGTGTTTGCTTGAAGGAATTTCTAATGCATAGTTCAATACTATTTTTTTTTAAGATGATGAACTGATTCTCAGAGGTTAAATCATATGTCCAAGACCACATGGATAAACAAAAGCATGAACCAAGGCTGTCAGCCTAAGCTTAAACATACACAGCTTAGAAGTTGTCATTCCCAACCTTACAACAAGAAAAAACTGAACTATTTAAACATCAATGGATTTTCCTTAACAAGTCTGAAAACTGTAGTTATAGGACAAACAAGCACTCTGAAATCTGAAGAGACAAGTGCATCCAGAGAGACATAGCTCTTGAGGTTCGCTTATCTGGAGCAGAAGCCACTGAAATCCATAGCTGATATGAACACTCGAATGGCTATTTTGATGAATTGATAGAGGTTAAATTGAAATCAGGGTGAAAGTGAGAAATTTCAGGGGGCTTGTAGCATTCTTAGAAAGGACCCACACTTATGTGAGCTTTTGTTTCAGAAACACCACCAATATCTCATGGTGAGAATTTGAAAAAGAGCACTTCATAGCCCAGGCTGGGAAAATCAAGAACAGAAAGATAGCTGGAATATTCCTGTCCATTTAGAAAGTAAACAACACACTTCTAAATAATCCATGGGGAAAAGAAAAAGCTTCAAAATAACATAAAGAAGTGTTTTAACCTAGATGAAAATGAAAATAAAAACTCAAAATTGGTGGGATTACAAAATTAACCCAAGTATCGAAGAGAATTCCAGATTCTGGAGCTCCATGTCTGAGACATTTCTTTTTTCCTGGAGCTTAACCTGTCATGGACAGGCAGCTTTTTTTAACTAAGTGGACTCAAATGGCTGGGGTTATCAGAGGAGGTACAGAGCTCACCTGCCTGCACAAAGTCTCAATTCTCAAATGGTTTTAAAGAATTAGGTTTTCAGGGCACATGCTCTGGGTTGAATTTTTGTTTCCTTCAAAGCTCATGTTGGAACTCAATCTGACTATGATATTTGAAAGGCAGGGTCTTCAAGAGGTGATTGGATCATCAGAACTGTGCCCCCATGATGGACTAATCCATTTGTGAAC
>NW_007770321.1:1642-2931 GCF_000696425.1 Galeopterus variegatus | reverse complement strand
TAACTAAGTGGACTCAAATGGCTGGGGTTATCAGATCTCACCTGCCTGCACAAAGTCTCAATTCTCAAATGGTTTTAAAGAATTAGGTTTTCAGGGCACATGCTCTGGGTTGAATTTTTGTTTCCTTCAAAGCTCATGTTGGAACTCAATCTGACTATGATATTTGAAAGGCAGGGTCTTCAAGAGGTGATTGGATCATCAGAACTGTGCCCCCATGATGGACTAATCCATTTGTGAACTAATAGATTAATGGTTTAATTGGTTATCTGGGAGTAGACTGGTGGTTTTATAAGCAGAGCAAGTGAGAACATAAAACACTCTTGCTCCCTTGTTATTTGATTCCTTGTGCTGCCTAGAGACTCTGTTGAGACTTTCCACCAAGAAGACCATCACCAGATGTTCCCCCTGGACCTTGGACTACCCAGCATCCAAAACTGTAAGAAATAAATTTTGATTTTTTTATAAACTCTACAGTTTCAGACATTATAGTATAAGAAACAGAAAAATGACTAATACAGCACATAATCACGGTATCACTGGATAATTCAAGTTATAAAGTTCAATATGCAGATACATTTCAGGAACATTTGTCTCAATATTCCATATGGGTACCCGAATAATAACATAATGCTCAGTATTACTTAACAATGATAACTTTATTGAGAATTTCTATTTCTCTGGCCTGGAAAAAACTAGAATATAAAAATGATGTTTTATATCTTTTATTTGTAATAACATGTGGGAATATTATCCTTTGGAAAGAATAGGAGTAAGGCATCATGATCCATTTTTATCACTAATAATATTAGAACAGCTTGCTTCCGTTTTAAACGTGGAGATCTAGCTGAGATCTGTTCTCTCACAGTTCACCTCTCTTTTATCACCATTTCCTTTATGAGAACAGGATATACACCAAATGGAAACAAGCACAAAAAATACTTTTCCAAATGGATTAGAAAATTCCCAGTTTGTATGGTGCATTATATTTTCATTTTCTACTTATATACTTAAGATGTTTATATTTAAACATTTTATAGCTTCCTCTTGTAAAGCCCCCTCTCGTTTAGTGGTTAAGTACCTCGAAGCCAAGATCTTACATTAAAGTAGAAATCTAATTAGACCTTTCAATTCAGAGAGGCTGCTGAACTCTTTTAGCTCCATTATAGAAATGTACAGTAAAACCCTTTTCATTTCTGTGGTGAAAATAGCAGTTGTCTTCAAGAAAAAAAAAAGAAAAGAAAGAAAAAACATGAACTATCTCAGCTCAGTTTGAGCACAAGTCCCAGGAA
>NW_007770321.1:0-781 GCF_000696425.1 Galeopterus variegatus | reverse complement strand
AAAAGAAAAGAAAGAAAAAACATGAACTATCTCAGCTCAGTTTGAGCACAAGTCCCAGGAAGCTGAACCTGCTGCTCTGTCTTCATAAGAAGGAAGGTGGTTTTCAAATTTTGAGGCAGCCACTGGGAAAGGGATATGGAGAGAAAGTGTTGTCATTGCTTTTAAACCCTTTAAATACACCAAATCTAAAATGGCTTTACATCAAAATCATGAAAATTACAGTAACTACTTCAACAAGCAAGTCGTTTAAATATAATTTCTGGCACTATGTATGTATTCATAGGGAAATGAGTTAAGATTAAGACAGTATGTAGTTTTATAAAAAGGAAGGCATAAAATTCTAAATATTCTTGCTAGTGTGTATCCATGAAAGTAATGTCGTTAAAAAAAAAAGAAAAAAGAATTTACTTTTAACTAGGATTCATATTGCTTCCTCACCTACATTTGGCATCAAGCTGGCTTTGAGAAAGAGGGTAGAAAAACATCGTAAGAGAAATCACTCTTATCAGTCTCAAATGAAGCATGCCAAGCTTACGACCGGGAACTAGAAAGAGCTAAGGATATGAAAGTGGGAGGGGAGGAACAATTCTAACAAGGTTACTTCAGAATGGCTTGCATCACTTCCGAATGAAATAAACTTGAAGATGATGCCCCCGTAAAGCTGACATACTGGATAATGAAGAGTAGAAAAGACGGCTTCCAACCCTCACAGAGCACCAGAAGCACCATAAAGAGTTTGCACCTTACCTTGTGACACTTGCCATTATTTGGTTAAAAAAAA
>NW_007770320.1:5360-5872 GCF_000696425.1 Galeopterus variegatus | reverse complement strand
CTAAGTAAACTCATCTGACCAAGCTCATCGATCTAAGTAAACTAATCAGACCGAACTCATCAATCAAATAAACACATCTGACCAAGCTCATCAATCCAAGTAAACTCATAAGACCAAGATCATCTATCTAAGTAAACTGATCAGACCATGATGATCGATGTAATTAAACTCATCAGACCGAGCTCATCTATCTATGTAAACTCATCAGACTGAGCTCATCGATCTAAGTAAACTCATCATACCAAGCACACCGATCTAAGTAAACTCATCAGACGGAGCTAATCGACCTAAGTAAACTCATCGGACTGAGCTCATCGATCTAATTCAACTCATAAGACTAAGGTCATCGATCTAAGTAAACTCATCAGACCAAGCTCATCAATCTAAGTAAACTCATCAGACCAAGTTCATCGATCTACGTAAACACATCAGAAAAAGCTAATCGATCTAGGTAAACTCATCAGACCAAGCCCTTCGATCTACGTAAAGTCATCACACCAAGCTCATCGATC
>NW_007770320.1:2702-3364 GCF_000696425.1 Galeopterus variegatus | reverse complement strand
ATTAGACCAATCTAATCGATCAAGGAAAACTAATCTGACCAAGCTTATCGATGTAACTGAAATCATCTGACCAACATCATCGATCTAAGTTAACTCCTCGCACTGAGCACATCAATCTAAGTAAACTCATCAGACCAAGCTCATTGATATAAGCAAACTCATCAGACCGAGCTCATCGACCTAATAAACTCATTGGACCGAGCTCATCGATCTAAGTAATCTTATCAGACCAAGCTCATCGATCTAAGTAAACTCATCAGACCAATCACATCGATCTAAGTAAATTCATCAGAGTGAGATCATTGATCTGAGTAAACTCATCAGAGAAAGTTACTCGATCTAAGTAAACTCATCAGACCAAGAACATCGATCTAAGTAACCTCCTCAGACTGAGCTCATCGATCTAAGTAAACTCATCAGACCGAGCACATCGATCTAAGTAAACTCATCAGACCAAGCTCATCGATCTAAGTAAACTCATCAGACCAAGCTCATCGATGTAAGTAAAGTAATCAGAGAAAGCTAATCCATCTAAGTAAACTCATCAGATCAAGCCCTTCGATCTAAGTAAACTCATCACACCAAGCTAATTAATCTAAGAAAACTCATCAGACCAAGCTAATCGATCTGGCAGAAATAATCAGACAACGCTAATCGATCTA
>NW_007770320.1:0-752 GCF_000696425.1 Galeopterus variegatus | reverse complement strand
GCTAATCGATCTAGGAAAACTAATCAGACCAAGCTTATCGATCTAACTAAAATCATCCGACTAACCTCGTCGATCTAAGTAAACTCATCCGACCGAGCTCATCGATCTAAGTGAACTGATCAGACTGAGCTCATCGATCTACCTAAACTCATCAGACAAAGCTAATCGATCTAGGAGAAATAATCAGACCACGCTAATCGATCTAGGAAATATAATCAGACCAAGGTAATCGATCTAAAAAACTAATGAGACCAAGCTTATCAATCTAGGAAAACTAATCCGACCAAGCTAATCGATGTAGGATTACTAATCAGACCTGACTAATCGATCAAGAAAGACTAATCAGAACAAGCGAATCGATCTCAGAAACTAATCAGACCAAGCAAATCAATCTAGGAAAACTAATCAGACCAAGCTTATCGATCTAACTAAACTATTCTCACCAACCTCATCAATCTAAGTAACCTCATCAGACCAAGCTCATTGACCTAAGTAAACTCATCAGACCAAGCTCATCAATCTAAGTAAAGTCATCAGAGAAAGCAAATCCATCTAAGTAAACTCATCAGACCAAGCCCTTCGATCTAAGTAAACTCATCACACCAAGCTCATCGACCTAAGTAAACTCATTGGACCGAGCTCATCGATCTAAGTAAACTGATCAGACCGAGCTCATCGACCTAAGTAAACTGATAACAGTGAGCTCATCCATCTAAGTAAACTCATCAGACCGAGCTCATCGATCAACGTAA
>NW_007770319.1:0-5872 GCF_000696425.1 Galeopterus variegatus | reverse complement strand
TGGGGCAATAGGGGCACTTATGCTGTGGGATGACACTCCTCTGGGTACCTTGTGTGTGTTTGCTCAGTTAATCCTCATGAGCCCCTGGTGGGGGAGGAACTGCATCACCCCTACTTTACAGATGAGGAAACTGAGGTTCCAAGAGGCCCCCTGAATGCAGGGAGGTGAAGTGGCAGCTGCCTTCTGGGCGGCGGTGAATGAAGTGAATTTGCACAAGCTTGGTGCTCAGTCCGTGCCTGGCGTGAGTGTGCGCTGGTGCTGGCTGGGCTAAGACCCTCAAGGCTCACCGTATGTTGCATTTTAAAGAGGCTCAAAGGAGAGGCCAGGCCTTACCCAAGGAATTCCAAGGATTCTGGGCATTGTCAGGGCCATGGTTTTAGGCGGGGTCCTTCCCTGAGTAATCTTGATTAAATTATGTCCTCTCTTGTTCTCCTGCATTCCTCGACTTCTTTGCTAGGGCCCTAGTTGGGTGGAATTCTCATTGGCTGACGGTTGGTGTCTGGAAAGTGTGGGATGACTGTTTGCAACCCTTGGAAGGAGGTTCTAGTGAGGTACCTCAGGGATCTAACTTCAGCTCTGTTCTGAGAATAGTTTCTCTTCAGCGACGTGGTTGCAGGATAGACTCAGGCTTTTTTTGATGCCACTATCGGTGCTAGCCTTTAGAGAGCACTTTCTAAGAGCCAAGCCCTGGTCTAAACCCTCTCTATCCCCTCATCTGGTGCCCACAAAACCTGATGAGGAAGGCATGTTAACATCCACCTATACAGATGAGGAATCTGAGGCACCGAGAGCCCAAGGACCTCACTTAAGGCCACAAAGCTCATCGTCACGCACAGCCTTTGAGTCAGAACTTGGGTGGTCTAGCCCGAGTCCATGCACCAAACCGCTTTCTCACGTGGCTTCCTGTGAGAGCTCGAAGCAGGGAAAGAATTTCAGGAGACGAATCAAGATTTAAAACAGCCCTGACAGTGATAAGTGATGAGATCAATCCTGACAGGGTGAAGTTTAAGAGGGAAAAATGTAAGGTCTTGAGCCTGGGTCCCTGAGTCAACTGCTTGCTCATGAGATGGAGGTGAGTTTAGTGCCTGCACAGGCAGCAGTGTGAGCTAGACACTTGTCCCTGCCCTGTGCTAATGTGGCTCATCACCTGTCAGGCTGGATTCCTTTGGACCCTGTCTAGCCAGGGTGGAGAGGAGCCAGGGCTCCTGAAGAGCAGAGGGCTCAAGTTAGTACCGTCTGTTTACAAAAGTCCCTGGGATAGAACTAGAGTCAGGACTGCTGGGTAGAACTCACAGGGAGGGTCCCAGCAAAGCTACACATGCGCTTTGTAATTTAGACCGAGGATTAGCAAACAACGGCCCTCAAGACAGGTCCAGCCCACTGCCTGCTTTTGCAAATAGAGTTTTCTCAGCACACAGCCACATCCATTCACATACATGTTGCCTGTGGCTGTTTTCATGCCACAATGGCAGAGCTGATTAACTGCCGTGGAGATTGCACGCCTCGCAAGGCCTGAAACGTTGACTACCCAGCCCTTTACAGAAACACTTGTTCTTGGGGCCTGAGAACACTGATCTTTCAGCCCCTTGAACACACCAAGCTCCTACAAGCCCAGGACATTCATGGGCACACTTTCCTCGGAAGCCTGGAGTTCGCTGAGCCCACGCCTCACCTGGCTAGTCCTGATCTCTGCTCAAATGCCTCTCCCTTCGGGATGCCATCAGCGTCCACAGGCCTCTATGAATACTAGCCCGTCCTACTGCTCTCTTTGTCTAACTCTGCTCCCCTTTGTTATCTCTGTTTGTGAGTATGTGTTTGAGCGTTTTCACTTGTTTGTTAATGTGCACAGAGAGAATGCACCATATGTGTTTTATTGTGTAGCATGGATCCTGGGAATTCATCCTGTTTTCCACAGCTTTGGATACATGGGTGGATAAAGGGTGAATGAATGGCTCATTGTCCCCTCCCAGCCATCTTTTCTCACCGTGTCCCAAACTGAAGTCACTGCCACCATATCTGCTGCTCTTTGCTGGTGAGCATTTTCCAGTGCCTCAAGTCTGGACCTCACGTTGGCCTTCTGTGTTGAAAGTCAAGGAATAATCCCCAAACCATTCCCACTTCTGATGCCAGTTGAAAGCTTGGGGGAACCAGAACCACCCACTAGAAGGACTCACAGAAGTCACTGAAATATGTTATATTCATGGTTGCAGTTTATCACAGTGAAAGGACAGATTTAAATCATTTGAGGGAAGAGATGTGTGGGGCAGAGTCTAGGACAGATCCATGTGCAGGGCTTCCAGTTGTCACCTGGGACAAGGAGAGAGGAGGAAGCCAAGGCTCTAACAGGGATGGGGACATGAGTGCAGATGGAACATTATTCATGGTTGCAGTTTATCACAGTGAAAGGACAGATTTAAATCATTTGAGGGAAGAGATGCGTGGGGCAGAGTCTAGGACAGATCCATGTGCAGGGCTTCCAGTTGTCACCTGGGACAAGGAGAGAGGAGGAAGCCAAGGCTCTAACGGGGATGGGGACATGAGTGCAGATGGAACATAGGGCTTCCAGTTGTCATGTGGACTCATGGGCAGTGCTAGCTTCTCCCAGCAGTGTCACACAGTGTATTAGTCTGTTTCTGTTGCTTATAACAAAATACGCAGAACTAGGTAATTTATAAGAAAATGAAATTTGTCGCTTACAGTTTCAGAGGCTGGGAAGTCCGAAGTCCAGGGAACACATCTGGTGAAGGTCTTCTTTGGTGGTGACTTTACAGCAATGCAGGGGTCTCACATGGCAGAAAATGGTGGAACAGGGAGAGAGAGACAGACTCTCACATGCTCTCCTTTTAAAGCCCTCAGAACCATGCCCCGACCACTATTATTAACCCATTCACTACAGCCTGGTCCTTACAATCTCATCCCCTCTTCAAGGCTGCACCTTTCAATTATCATAATGGGATTTCCCACCCTCAACAGTTACGGTGGGGGTGAAGTTTCTAATATATGAACTTTGGGGGACACAGTTCAACCAGGCCACATCACACAGGAAGCACCGTACACAGGAAGTTCCCCGGGCCCCCGAGTCCATGGTCCCTACATGGCTGACCACCCACATGACTGACCTCAGTCTCTAGGCCCTCTGATATCAAGCCGATACTGTGTAACCCAAAAGACCCCACCCTAAATCTCATTGTCACACTATCCAGCATGACCCAAGGCCCCAAGTAAACAAAGATGCTTCTCCCAAGAAGGACATTCCAAGGCTTAGAGGTCGCCTCCCAGGAGCAGAGGGCAAAGGCCAGACCTCTCTTCGGGCCAGGTTAACTCCTATGACACACATTCACCCTTCCAGGCAGAGCACAACACCCTCCTTATTGATTCTGTCATCATCCTGTCCCCTGGTCCAGTCCCTCCCTTGAGATCGCTGTCCTCAGATCAACCAGAGCCATCCCCTCCTCCTGCTTGGGTTCCTGTGTCAAAATGCTCACTGATAAGCCTCCTCCCCACTCCCACGTCCATCCTATAAATCGTGGACGGCCATGCCATTCTAGTGCCTGGAATTCTGCAGTGGCTCCCATGGGCTGTGACGAGCGCTGGCTCTGGCCACCCAGTGTTCCATCTGCAGTCATGTCCCCATCCCCATTAGAGCCTTGGCTTCCTCCTCTCTCCTTGTCCCAGGTGGCCCTGGTGGGTCTGAGAGTGCAGCTGCCCGTGAGGCTTGTCTGTGTGCCTCTTGGTTCTGGCTGCTGGTCCTGTGGTCTGTTCCTAAGGAAAGCTCGAGGTAAGGCAAAGTGGGGGGCGGGTGGGTATGGGAAAGGTGCATTTCTGTGGCAATTGGAAAGCTGGATTATGATGTTCTTGGAGGGGGAGGTATCCCCCTGCTCCCTTACCTTTAGGCCTAAAGACACCTTAACTCCCAGAGGATGAGAGACAAGGCTGCCTGGATGCAGAGGCCTTTCGCCCTTGGGCTGTCCCCTCCAGCCCTGGGTCAATGTCCTCGGGAGGAGGTCAGAACCCTCTCCCCTCTCCCCAGGCTCAGGTTCCGAGGTCTTCTCTCATGTCCCTCTGCTTTGCAGGCTCCTTGAAGGCAGGGTCTTCAGGACTCTTTGGGGTCCACCAGGACTCCTCAGGAGCCAGCAGGTGCCCTGGGCTGATGCCTTCAGCATCAGATGGAGTTGCTTTGACAGGCCCCCACTCAAAGCCACAGACTCTGGGTGCCACAGAAGAAGGGACCCAGCATGGCCCCCAGTTCATCCTAAGCACCTGACAATTGCTGCTGAATGGCGGAAGAAAAGGGGTGACTCGAGCCCTGGAAAAGTGACAGGCCACTGCTCCAAAGTCCCTTCTTCCAGAGGCATGGTGAGGCTTGGAGCTGGGCTTTGTCGCAGGGTGACCAGGAGGGAGAGGTGGGAGGCAGAGACTGAAAGAGTCTCTGGACTTGTTTTTTCTCAAGTGATTGAGCAGACATGGTGTGTGTGTGGGGGGGTATGGGCACGGGAGTATCGCAGCTCCACCTGAGCCCCAGTTAGTTCTGAGCCCTGTCTGCTCTCCTCTGTTTTTGGCTCTTACCTCCTTGTTTCTCCTCTGGTCTGAGCCGTCAACCTTGACCCCCATTCTGCTCCTGCAGGTATGCGGACCTGGGAGTGCTTGTGTGCAGGATGCCAGCCCTGCTCAGTCCAACCAGAATTTCTGAGATTGCCTGGAGGGGGCCTGAGTGCCCATGACAGCTCCCACAATGCCACAAATACCAGACAGGAGTGGAAGCATGTCTTGGGTCTAGGGTCAGGACACTTTCTGGGTCATTTTTTTTTAGACTTTATTTTTTAAGGCAGTTTTAGGTTTGCAGAAAAGTTGCACAGAAAGTACAGAGTTCCCCTGCACTCCCCACACACCCACCCCCAGATTCCTCCTTTAATAGCACCTTGTAGTAGCTGGTACATTTGTTACAATTGATGAACTGATTTTGATACATCATTACCAGAAGTCTACAGCTATAGTTTGCATCAGGTTCAGTCTTTGTGCTGCAGTCTCCTGAGTCTTCTAATCTTCACCCCAGGAGCAAGACGCAGGAAACCCACACAAAAACACAGGGCTGGGGGTGGGGTGGGGCGGAGAAACCACTGCCCCTCCCCCCATGGCCTTCTTGGAGGGCATCAGAAACACTTTTCTGTGTTCACCCAAAAGGGTGGGGTGCCGTCTGTGACCAGGCAGGGGTACAGAAGACTCGCCACCCTCTGGGCTTCCATCCCAGCCCAAGTCTGGGCTCTGCACAGGGGGGGCCCAGTAGCCTACAGCCCTTAGCATTGCAGCTCCTACCTGAGTGGCAGATGGCCCAGTGCTCTGCCAAGAGTGCCCAGCTGTGGGCTGAAGACACGCAGCCCAGGAGCTCACCGTGAGCTCGGGGCGGGGGAGCAGGCTGGAGAAGCAGCCATCAGAGCGTGGCCGCTGGGGGCTGCATGCCGTGTTGGTGCCAGCGCCCTCTGTCCTCACCCTCTGCTGGACTTCCTCCCTTCGTCTTCCAGCTGGCCGTTGTGACATTTCCAAACCTTTTGGCTCAAACCCTGGTCTGGAAAGATGCCAGTGAGCTACCAGCTGTCTTGAGGAGGACACAAAATCATCACAATAGAATTTGCTTCAATTTACCTTCAAAGGGCTCCATAGAGTTTCTGGACACTGGAGGGCAAGCGGTGGCGATAGTCCTGGATCTGAGGAGGACACAAAATCATCACAATAGAATTTGCTTCAATTTACCTTCAAAGGGCTCCATACAGTTTCTGGACACTGGAGGGCAAGCGGTGGCGATAGTCCTGGATTGACAGTGGGAGGTGTGGTTGTGCAGGAGGAGGCAGGACAGACTGGTGTTCTCAACTTCCTC
>NW_007770318.1:0-5874 GCF_000696425.1 Galeopterus variegatus | reverse complement strand
AAAAAAAAAAGAAACATTCTTCACATAGTTATACAAGATCCAAAGGAAAATAAAAAGAAACAAAAATAAAGCAATTGAGGGCCGAGCCCGTGGTGCACTCAGGAGAGTGTGGCGCTGGGAGCCCAGCAGCGCTCTCACCGCGGGTTCGGATCCTATATAGGGATGACTGGTGCACTCACTGGCTGAGCACGGTGCGGCAGGTCTCAAAAAAGGACCAAATAAATAAATAAATAAATAAATAAAGCAATTGAGATACAGTCACTAATATAGTAATCATAAACTCAGTAATTCTTATAACCTGAAGATTTATTTTACATTCTGGATGACAAATGACATATAATGTTTACAGTTATCTACTATCATACTTGGAGAGATTATTTAATTATGCTATTTTCTGCATTTTCACATGAATGAATTAAGGAAGATGTTATGGCCAAATGCACAGCATTTCCTACAAGCTGCTTAGATAAGTAAATAAATCAAACAATTATTTCCTAATCGCGCTTGCAACCATGGATAGCTGAAGAAAAGCTAAGCAGTAGTAATCACCTCCTTAGGCTAGCTGTTTAATTTATCATGGTGGCAGTATAAAATGCAATTTTCTGTGTGAAATAGCCTATAAAGGAGAGCCAGTAATAGTCTACTATTAGTAGAATAAAGCAATAAGGAAAATTTAAAAGGTACAGGTGAAATATTTAAAAAGAGCTATTAGTGATAAATATGCATGATACAGTAGTACAGGAACTTATTTCTGAAGTTTCAAATGGAAGTATCTGTGGTTCACAATGTGGACAGTCAACATGCAGGCTCAATGTAACAACACAAATTGATTTAAATTAACTCTACCTTTAGGGATTTAGCTTTCTTCAAACTCACTCTTGCAGGATTAAGATTGGACAGAATATAGTTGGACAAGGTACCAAGCATACTCTTCCCATCACATGTTATTCTTTACATGAGAAATTGAATATAAAAATCTGGAAAAATCGGCAAGCATGCTGAAATATTTTATAAGATTTAGCAACAGTCCATGTATGAGGAATTCGAAGAAATCTTTGCTATTAACAACGGAGGTGGAATAATATTTAAGTGTTATGTACAAGTGCACTGTCCAATCCATAAAGTGAAGATGACCTTGAGGGAATTTATGTTAAATCTTGATTAGAGATTTTTGAGTGTCCCATGCAAGACAGAGAGTCTGGGGGAAGTTAACTATCTCACACCTATAACAAAATTTAAATTTACCAGTGAGACTATGAGGTGAAAGTAAGGATTTGATTTTAGTATTCAAACCAACCAACCAAATATATATATATATATACATATATATATATATATTTATATCTTACAGGTGATAAATATCTATATCTAAACAAAATCTTATTTTGTAAGAATATAGTGTAAAAACTCCCCCCTCTCTTTCCTAGCTATTAAACTCTGAAATGTAAAATAAATATACTGTGTGTGTGTGTGTATACACACAAATGACACCCCTTTTCCTTATATAGGATGCATGCAGAAACTTCAATACTTTCAAGTTAAGTACTGAATTCTGTCTAATGTCACATCTAATTTAAAGAAATACCAACCAACATTGTGAATTACTGGACTGCTTCAAACACAATTAAGCAAATAGAAAAAAAAAGTGTCAAATATAATCAAACATATTTCATTACAAATGAAAACCATAGACAATTCAATGTGACATTTAATTAATGGTAACAAAAATAACTAATTTTGAAAATTTTCAACTCATACTTTCAATAGGATTCAGGAAGACATTGTATATGTGAAATGAGATTAAACACTTATGAAAAAATAATCAAATTATGAATGAATGCACAGGAATAATAATTCTAACAAAAGAACACACAATTTTTGATTTCAAATTATAGTGAACGTAATGATCAAAAAGTTATAACTGTGGAACCTTGAACTAGTAATGATTCCGTCTAGTGAATGAGTAACTCAAAGCCCTGGTAGTCCAAGTGTGGTCCTGAACCTGAACCAGAAGCATTGGTTTCCTCTACAAAATACTTAAGCAAAATTTTACCCCCTCCCCTATCAAAGCTCCTTTTTTTTCCCTCTTCTTTTTAGAAGATTCACTAGTGAGTCATATGCAAATTTAAAAAGTCAAGCACCATCCTAAGGCCAAAGATTATGCACAGCCTACTAGTTTACTATCCAAAGTCCTTTGCAGGCACTGAGGCCAGTAAATAGTAGCTGTGAGATAATATGGATGTAAAATAGTTTATTTACTAGCACAAGTTTTGATCAAATTTATATTAAAAAACTAACGTCATGTTGTTCTTAGAAGTTATTTTACATATAACCTAACTTATTCCTCATATTCTTTAATTGGCAAATCCTTTCTCAATCTCTTCCCTAAATTTTTGCAATGTGGAGCTAAATGGATCACAGTTTTGCTCTGTTCTTAGTAATAGCATATTTTGTATTTTTTTGTGTGTAATTATGAAGTAATTATCACATTAAAGGGCCTCCAAGTTATTATTTAAACATCCCATTTTCTTTTCAGCCCCCCTTTTCTTTGTTGGCAAAAAGCAACATTCCGAAATTTGTTTTTATTGTCTCCTATTTGTTATTTTGTTCTTTTGGTTTTGGTTCCCCCCCCCCCAAGGTTTTGGTGATTTGAACACACATCCCTGGCTTCAGTGACTATTCATTTTAACTATACTTTAAAATACTTGAACTCTTTTTTACTTGGTCAAATGCATTATCTTCTAAATAATCATATCATTGAAAAGTGAGGAGAAGATATTGTAAAACCCTCTCAAAATTTAGAAGCAGAATGAACTGAAATGCAGGAACAAAACCAGTAGATCCAATCTGTGAATAGTAAGAATTACAGAAAAAGAGATAAGAACAAAATAAATAAAATGATAAAATTTTGCTACTATAAATTTAAAAATTGAGTGGCTGAAATTGTTATGTACAAAGTGATGTAATAAAAAAATAATTAAAAAAAACTAAGAACAATCTCTACTCTCAAGAAAATATTCACAACAGACAACCGACCAAGATCTTCACCAGATAGAAGAAAATGTAGCAACATCTATAAACAGAAAACGACATGAAAGACTCAAGAACAAGGTAGGCATTCCAAATTAATAACCTGAAGGCTTATGTCCAAAATATGAACTATGTCAGGAGAAAAGCTTTTAATTTATTTTGTATATATGAAAAAAAGATAATAATTTTAAATGCAATTAAATACAGAATTTTCTAAGCAATTTTTTAGAATATGGTTAACAAAAGATGATGAAAAGAATTGGACAGTGGATAGGTTTATAGAAATTTTGTGTAACTTATTTAATAAATGGGTTTGGGCAAATTGAAAATCCAAACATATTTGCCATTGAACTAAAAATAAAATAAATTGTAAAATCAGATGAAGTAACTTTTTAAAAATATAAACTAAGATATTTGTATGAAAATAAAGCTTTTTATTATATAGCAAAAAGCAAATTAAAACAATGTGATACCATGTTACAATAAAAATAAATACAGAAAATATATATATTGGCAAGAAGTGGTAAAATGGAAAAGTTCAGGCATTGATGCCAAGAGCATAAAATAATACAGCCATTTTAGAGAGCAGTTTGTCATTATTTAGTGAACCTTAATGCCACAATTCCACTCGTGGGAATATACTTCATAAAACTCTAGCATAGTCGTGAAAAAGGACATGTGTGAGAATATTCATTACAGTATTATGTGTGACAGCAAAGTCTTACAAGAACATAAATGTTCATCAATTCTTGAAAAGATAGATAAAATGCAGCATATGTACACTATATAATATGATAGCTTTCAAATAAATTGATAAGTTTTTCACAGAGCACTGTTGATAGGTTTAAAGAAAGGTTGAGTGAAATAAATGAGAAACAGAACACATTTTTCAGCACAAGTTATCAATGTTCAAGTATATTACAGCCTGTACACATAAAAACAAAAAATGACACTATATATTTTTTTTTATAGATTTAGCACTATGTAAATAAATTTATGGCAGATTGAAGGTTAAAGCATAGAATAATTATATAAAGTAGTTCTCATTGGAGGCATACATAGTTTGAAATGTATGCACATTGATAGATATTGATTACAATGTTAATAATTCATTTGAATTGGGGGAAATCATTTTATAAATGGCATTATATTTTTTCCTCATTGAAAATTGAGTTTTATTTTACTCTTTGGGGAAAGATTTTTTTGGGGGGAGGGAATTTCTAAGAGGTAAAGTAAAAACAATTTTTTTAAAAGGTCTGAATACGGCATCATATTGCTGATGCCTTGGGTGAAGTGAAAGTGGATCTCAAATCTTAAGGGAATGTAAACAAATTGAGTATATGAACCCCTGCAGATAGTTGTAGAAAAATTAAAGGTATTTGAAAATTTTAGTGGCTATGAAAAGTGATTGCTATTGTGAAGCCTGCTGTTTTCTCTTAAAACTTGGCAATTATGTGTAAATTAAATTGCAACAAGAAGTTTATGTTCTAGAATACTATCCTAGTTGTTTTTCGTGCAGAGGTGGATAAATGGAAAATATATGATAATTATACAGCAAAAGGGATAAAAAAAGATATTTAATCAGCTTAAACCCTTTAAAATTAGCCACTCACAGAATAAATACTAGTTAATTAGAAAAAAAAATCAAATTAGAACAAGTTGCTTCCAAGGAAACAGGGACTCAAGAAAGATATATTGACCTAAAAATAGAACTTTTAATAAAAGCAAAGGATATGTTATTATTTGTTAATAATTGTTTTTATAGGTTAGAAAGAAAAAAAGATTAGAGTAGCCAATTTGGTATTTCACATTTAAAGAGCTATATGAACATATGGTGTAGTTTCTTCCTACAAAATGGATGTTATAGGAACATATTCTTTGTGCGAAATATGCTAAGATGAAGATTACTTCTCCTCTGAGATACATAAAATTTAATAATAAAAGTCTATTATTAAACTATTTCTAAAATGATACTCCTTGATGCAAAATAATTTAGATCATGTAAATTAATAGACTCTAATGTTGACACTGTTCTGCAGTAATAGTTTGATAATGTTATTGTCCTACATTTTAGGTAGCAGATTAAAGAATAAACAAGTTGGCCTTTATCCTTGAGAAAGTCTAAAGAACTGATCAAAATGTAAAAATAAAGTCAAATTTCCTTAGGAATGATGTAGAATGTCTATGATGGGTTTTTGCCCATTGTTAGGTCAGAAATGATAAGTCATCCTTGATTAACAGCTACTAAAGCACTTGAGGACCCCTCTCACAGTAGCTGATCCCTAGGAGAACTTGTGTTGACCTGTTACTATTGGCACTTACTCAGCTTTATTTTCCATCGTGTTGAAGATGTTTTTGAACTAAGCCTCCAGAGAATGAAGGGACAAATTATTATCCCTGCTCCATTGTTAGGTTTCTACTGTTCTACTTTACCTGAGGAACTGCAGTTTAACTTGGAAAAGTCCGTGTTTGCCCCAGTACTGTTAGGAACCAGACTGAGCATTTTTTAACTGCTTTGGGATATAATTGATAAAGGCAGGCCTTTGGAATAAACATCAAGGTTTGATGTTTGGTGAAGTAACAGTTTTGAGACTAGGATCGGGAAGATCCTAGGGCTAGGAGAAGGGGAAAAAAAGGTATGACTATTATCCTTAGATACGTAGATTAGCAGAGGTCTGTAGGTCCAAAACTATGTTATAATAATACTAACATGTTATTTGTATTATTTGCCTTTATCTCTATATTGACATAAGGCTTAAGGCTGCAGAAGCAGTGTAGGATAAAACTGCTGGTGCCCTAGTCCAAATTCACCTACTAGCCGTGTTCTTCAATACAACATATACA
>NW_007770317.1:0-5874 GCF_000696425.1 Galeopterus variegatus | reverse complement strand
CTGGAGATTGCGCCGCTTGGGAGCGCAGTGGCGCTCCCGCCGAGGGTTCAGATCCCATGTGGAGACCGGTTCCCACTCACTGGCTGAGCGCGGTGTGGGCGCAGCACCAAGGGTTGCGATCCCGTTACCAGTCAGTAAAAAAGACAAAAAGGAAAAAATATATATATATATTCTTTGAGCATGACATCTTAAAAATATTTTACAATTTAAAAAATAAATTTACAGGTGCTCTGCCTCCAGCAATTAGCCCCAGAAAAACCATGAAATGCTGGAAGTCTAGCTCCACAGGTGAGTCTTGGAGGGCCTGGACCCTCCTTTTGAAGCTCTGGAGGCAGGATTCGTGGTCTCCACTGTGCTTGGCCCGCTGGACACCCTCAGGGACAACCTCGCTATGAGGGGCCCTGAGAGCCCATCAGATCCTGTTGTATGAGCAGGATGGTGGCACCGGCCCTGGTTTGGCAGGCTTTGAGGCTGCTCTCTGCTTCGTGATGGAGACAATGGAGAGAGATCTCTCATTGGCAAAACTGTCTCCTCATCTCTTAACCACTAAGGTCTACTCACTATAAAGGCCCATGCCTAGCAAACTGCAGGGGTCTTCTGTCCATGGCTTTGGGAAGATTTCCTGAAAGGTAACCCTCATTGTTTTCTCTGGCATAAGTAATGGTTTAGGAACGCCATTTGTTGCTGCCTGTTTCCTATTACCCATTGGACTTTTGTTACTGTATCATGGTGCGGCAGCTATGTGCAGATTGCATACACCATTCATTCATCCATTCATCAAACAAACGTGCATTGAGCACATCTTGTGGGAGGCACCAGGCAGAAATGAATCAAGGTCCCTGGCTTGGAGTGGCTCATGGTTAGAGAGACAGATAGATAAATACACAATCCAACCCAGAGTGCCATGTGCTATAACTGAGGAATAAATAAAGTGCTGTAGGAGCCAAAACACAAAATGGGTGCCCTGTCTGAGGCCCCCAGGGAGGCTCTGAGGTAGCCCCGCACAGTGACTAAGAGCACAGCTTTAGGGTTAGGCAGACTCGCGTTTGAATACTAATTTGCCACTAACTCCCTGTGTGACCTTGTTGCTTTACCTTCTCCACAACTTTCTCAACTGAAAATGGGGATAATAATACTTAGCTCATAGGGTGGTGCTTGTAAGAATTAAAAGGGATATGGCATATCTTAAGACAAGCCTTTGCACATAATAAATGCTCCAAAAAAGGTAGCTATTCTCCTTACCCTTATTAGAAGTTAGGCAGGATATTGAAGGTTGAGTGAGAGCTCACCAAGCCAGGAAGGGAGGAGGGCTTGGAAAAGGCTTGGAGGCATCAAAGAATACAGGCTGTTCTTGGAAAGGTAAGGAGTTTAGTATTTGTTGAAAGGAGGCAGATGAGGTTTGTAAAGGAAGCAGGGCCTGGGTCCCAAAGAGCTGTGACTGCCAGATGGGGAAATTTGATTTTATTCTGTAGGAACAGGGAGACCTGCCCCCAACATTCACACTCCTTACTCCTGAATTTCATTTCCTTCTAATTAGTTCCTTTTAAAATATCACTTCCCTTCCCAAAGGAGACTACCCTTCTGCAGTGAACTGAGCACTCGGTGGAAGTCAGTGTCTCATGCCAGCTGCCTTCCCTGCTGCTGCTGCTGCTGCTGTGCCACACAGTGGTGTTTCTGACGCTGGGCTGTGGAGGCAGCCCCTGGCGTGGGACGAGTCCCAGCAGGGGTGTGCGCCAGTCTGTACTTACAGATGCAGTCTCTCTGGTTCTTGGCCAGCTCAAAACCAGGCCTGCACTCGCAGGCGACGCTGCCTCTTGGGGCCTCCTTGCAGATGTGACTACAGCCATGATCCTTATTCATGCAGCTCAGGCCCTCTGCAAAACAGCAGCATGCAGCAGGTGACCAGGCTACAGTCAGAATCCCGAGCCCCAGGGGAACAACAAGAGGCTGAGGTGTGGGCCACAGACCTGCCCTGCCTGGGTCTCTACCAGCTCCAAATTTTAAAGGAATATGTCATTAAAATCAAGCCAAGTCAATTAACAGAGACGTGAAAAATTTCTTCTATCACCCAAGAGATATGAAACTGAGAGCCCTCCCAATAAACTGGTACTCTCTGTTAGGTGTGGGATCATAGCCTACTGACCCCAGGAACTGGTATTCAGACACTTATATTTGCCATGTCTTTACCCATTAGCTGACCAAGAATGCAAAAAGAAAAGATTTCCCCTAAGAAAATTTGCAGATAGAATGATGAAGATTCCCAACTCTTCCACATACTCTTGCAGATAATTTTCTAAAAATTTCAACCCTCCTCTCCACCCCCACCAAATGCACACTTTGGAGGTGAGTGTGACTACTGCATTTTGGCATCACCACATGGACACCTGCCAAGGGACCCTTCTTATGTGACCACCCTGTTAGTCCTTTGGCCCCTCCCTCAGAAGGCTCAGGCATAAGCCTCTGACGGACAGCGTTATACAACAACAACACAACAACAAGGAGAATAAAGTTGCTGTATAATTCTTTTTAGGTATGCTGTAAATTTCTATTAGGCCCAATCTGGTAGTGATGGTGGTGGAAAGGTGACAGACGGTTACGTTCCTGGATGGTTTAACATGCACCTCAATGAAGTGGCAATAGCAAGGTAAACTGGCATCCCGCCTCATCTCTAAACCGACTCTTTGAGACCTTGCTGCCTGCAGCACTCTGAAGGACTATTACACACCCAAGAGCATTCTCAAGACACTGGCTTGGTTTGTACTGCATTGAGTGCCTGTTCACAGGTCACTTCTTCACATTTGTGCAGTGCAGCTCTCAAACCTCCTTGAGACTAGGGACTTGGTTCTCATGGGCTCTCTACTAACAAGACACTTTCTAATACTGGAATTAGAATTGTCTTAAACATGAGCATGAAGAGTTTTTATTCAACTTCTCTAGGATCCAATACTCTTCTTTATTGGGCCTCTAAAACCTTAGCCAATAGATGCCAATGAACTCAAAAGTCTCCTCCCTCCAGCTCTCACCACAGAGCCATCAATCTGCGCTTAACTGCAGCAATTGTTTTAATATGAACAGATACCATTCCAAAAGACAGTGCAACACTAAAAACATCCCATACTCTCTTGAGTCTCTTAAAACCATCTTGCTTTTTATCTGACAGTTATAAGCTGTTTGCACTCTGGCACTCAATTTTGCTGGATATTGCTGGGATTCATTCCCCTATGCCAAAAGCTGCTGTCAATGAACACAGAAGAGGCTTGCATTGGATCGGTGAAAAGCTCTCTGCGCTGGCTGGTAATTTCTGAAGATGTTATCTGCTCCTCAGTACTAAGTCCTGTCCTTCTGAGAAGGCCCAGCAAGTACTGTGTTTGTCTTTGGGTCAGCAGAGCATTTAAAATAACCAGCGCCAGGAACACTCAGGGGTAAATATAATGGTGCCCAAGAAAAAGTTGCAGTAACCTCTAGAAAGTTCACTCCACAAACAAGTCAGATGCTGCTTCTTTTTCACTCTATTTATAAGTCTGTTAAGACATTCGCAAAATGACCTTTACTACCTCAGAGCAATTCATTTACACAAGAAATATTTCTTAAGAACAACTTTGTGGCAGATACCATTGGGATACAGAGCGAGGTTGCCCTTGATGTCATATCATATCAAGCTAGACCTGAAGTTACCAGGAGGTAATGGTGGCCTAAATGATTCTGGAAATGCTGATGGCTTTTCAAGAGATGACCCTGAGGCCTTTCATAGTACCCTGACTCAAAATAAGGCAACTGCTAGGGAAAGCGGATAGATCTGGAACATGCTGGGAGGCCCAGCCACAGCCCTAGCTCTCCCAAAAGCTGGCCTGGCAGTCGTATCTAGGGCTGTGAGTTCACCGGAAGGGAAACAGCTCAGAAACACTGGAAATACCCCATTCTGGTGCACCCCAGGCTCAGGGTTCCACTGAAGAATATGTCTGGGAATCAAATAAAAATATGCCTTGTGAACAGAGCAAGAGACAATATATAAAATGGGAAGCAGGCTCTGCTGAGAGTATAACCCCATCTTTACTATCCTGACACCCGCTCCAGTACTCTGACAAGGCAGCAGAACACCATCCAAATATTCTTAGAGCAGACAAAACAAAAGAGGAATGCTCATTTTGAGAGCCTGAGCACCCATGAATAGGAACAAAGGCAGGCTGGGGGCGATGTGTTTCTCTCCAGCCTACCCCCATTACATGGGTGAAAACACACAGTCTCTTTATCAGAGCTTTGGGGTCTCTAAGGATAAAAACCAAATCAGTAGCTTGAGCTTTCCCTCGGAATCAGCTATCATGATCCCCTATTTTTATGAACACTCAGTAAATAACTATTAAAAACAACAACAGTAGCACTAGAAAATGCTAGCTTGCAGCGTTACCTTCTTTTAACCATTTATAGGGTTTCAACTGTGGGTTTTAAAGTTTACTTTAATACAGTTTCCAAGGGTATGCACATCAGGGAGAAAATCCTAGAGGAGAATTATTTACAGGTTGTTCTATTTGAAGAATTAAAACCCTAGAATGGAAAGATTCTTCGTTACAAATCGCTATAATCTGTTGGCTCCCACTGCCATGAATTTGCCAAGCAATCAGGTTGAAATGCAACAGCAAATCACAGAGAGCACTTCCAGACCACAACTCAAATTCTTGGATGTTGGTTTTAGTTCCAGACAAATATGTTCATTTTAAATACTCTTCAGGGGATCCAAGAATGTCTGAATTGTAGAAAATTTAGAAAACACAGTTCGCAGAAAAGAACTGCGTTTGTATTTACTTCTGTTATAAAGAGCCTGTGTCTTTAATCAGCCTGGGGGGCTACAGGAGGAAAGAGAGGGTCTGAGGATAAAGATGATTGTAATCCCACAAGCTGCTCTGTGAGTAGGTGGGATCTATACTGGGAGTGTTCAAGCAATGGCTTTACCCCAAGGCCCCACCTCCCTCCCCAGCCACCTGAAAGGAAAGCCAGAGCAACTTTCCAGAAGCAGCTTGGAGCAACCAAAAGGGGAAATGGAAACACCCTTAAATTCGGATCACTCTGTGCTGCTGGCATCTTAATTCATTCCCACCTCAAATTGTGCCTGTGTCAGACAAGACTGCAGTGCACACCGAAGGGTCCAGAGACCCCAGCAGGAGCATGAAACCCAGCTGCTACTCTACCAAGGGCCACACCTGATTAGAGCCAGTGTGTGTGACTCTCCCACCCCAAACACTGAGAATGAGCAGACATGGGGAGATAATAGCCATCATGCCTATTGGCCCCTGGTGGTTTCTCTGATAATTCTTCACCCAAACAGGAATTCTAATTAGGTATAAGGTACGAGCCATCATGCTTGGAATATGAGACAAAAATCACCTTTAATGAAGAAAACCTTGAAAACTCACTAAAACCATGATTAAAATAATAAATGTACAGATTTGTGATTAAAAAGTAGAACTTAAAATGACCTCATTCTTAAGTTATGGGAATGAATAAGCAGAACATGCCAAAAGGAGTTAATAGTCTAATATTTAGGGCACTTTCCCTAAACACAGGCAGATGCAACCTCAAGAGGAGTATAGCCACTAAAATGTGGCTCTCTGGCTTGAGAAAGAGCAGAGAAGAATTAAAGGATGACATTTAGTTAAAAATAACTGATTGGCTACATGTACTTAATGCCTCTCCCTCCCAAGAACCCACAAAAATAACAGAGGAATAAAAAAAGGTATAAACTCAAAGCAAAGAGAAATGAAGAGAGGCCAAATTTATGGAGGAATGGTAAATGGTAACGTGAGTGAAGGAAACCGCGGCATAGAAAGCCCAAGTCCAGGGAGGGAGTCTTTCAGAACCCAGAGACTTGGAGTTCAAAAA
>NW_007770316.1:5171-5874 GCF_000696425.1 Galeopterus variegatus | reverse complement strand
CATATTCCCCAGCATGCCTCTTGCTTCACCCCAGCTGTACTGTAGCTTTATGTCCTGTTTGTTAATATCTGAAATAGGAACTGTACTGACACCTAATGCATTCTGCTGACATTGGCTAGCAGAATTCTTGTAATTGTTTGACCTTCTCATCCTCTCTGCATGTTAAAATTACTTAAGGAGTGGATGTGCTAAAAGTTTGGTGCCCTGAGATTGTTGGAGGAAAAGGTCACACAAATCCAATAAACACACAATTTTATTTTCACCAAGGATGAAGTCCATGATCCAATACCATATACCTTGCAAAGAAAAGTGTAGAAAAGACTCAAGCCCTCAGAATCTTGGCGGGTCTCCCTGCATGGCCTATATTTACCACATGTCAATCTACATTTGCATTAAAGTTCTAACACAGAGTTCCAGAGCAGTGAACCCTTGTTTTGTATATGTTTTTTAATTTAGTATATAATAAGACCAGTAAGAAGTTACATTTTAAGCAATAAACTCAGAAAAGTTATATTTAATTCTATTTTTAAACATTATTGGAGTTTAGTTTTCCTTTTGAGGACTATGTTAAATTAAAATTAAAATGCAGTTGTACTGCATCAACAACTGAGATGGGGAAGAGTGGTGGAAATGCACTGTTTGGTTCTGAATATGTGAAACTTGAGATGCCTATTAGACAATGAAGTGGAAATTTGATAGGCAG
>NW_007770316.1:2668-3581 GCF_000696425.1 Galeopterus variegatus | reverse complement strand
ATGCTTTTAATGGAAATTTCTAAAATTTATCTGAAAGGACTTCCAGTCCAGACAGATCCATATTGCCTGCTCCTCTCCACTAAGCATAACTGTAAACCCTGGAAATAATACTAGAGACCACCCAAAGGAGAACTATGAAAGACGGTAAGAAAGGGAAATAGTTTGGGGCCCCAGGAATAGAGAACAACACAGTGGCAGGCCATCTTACATGTCCCCTATCCCCAACAAAAGAAGGCCAAGACCTAGTATTTCCCAACATCCAACCTAGCAAGAGAAGGCTGCCCAGATAGTCCCATCCCTCTCCTGAATCAAACAGGAGTCCCTTTACAACATCAGGAAAGCCTGATATCACCAGCTAGGGGAATTGCTCAGGAGTCTGCCAACAAATAAGTGGGAATAGAGGGGAATTACCCCAACTTGATAAAGTGTCTACAAAAAACCTTCAGCTAACATCATATTTAGTGGTGAAATACTTAATGCTTTCTCCCTAAGGTCAGGAACAAAACAAAAATGTCTGTCCACACTAACAACTCTTATTCAGCATAATATTGGAAATTTTAGCCACTGCAATAGGGCAAGAAAAGGAAATAAAAGGCATACAAATGAGAAAGAAAAAAAAACTGTCCCTATTTGCAGAGGACATGTTCCTCTGTGCAGAAAATCCCAAAGAATCTACAAACACACACAGAAACACATACACATACACACATATAACCCTCTCAGAACTAATAAGTGAATTCAGCAAGGTTGCAGGACATAAGACCAATATATTCATACAAAAATCAATAATGTCCCTATATATTAGCGATGAACATGTGGAAACCAAAATTTAAAATATAATACTATTTCAACTGTTCTAAAGAAAATTAAATACCTAGGTACACATTCAGCACATGCATAGGATCTGATTATT
>NW_007770316.1:0-1007 GCF_000696425.1 Galeopterus variegatus | reverse complement strand
GTCAACTCCAAAGCTTACATACTGTATGACTCCACTGATATGTGTTTTTAAAATGACAAAATCGCAGAAACAAAGGACAGTTTAAAAGTTTCCAGAAGTTAGGTACAGAGCTTGCAGGGAGGTGAGTGTGATCATAAAAGGGCGACACAGGGATCAGTACGATGACGGAACGATTTCATCTTGAGTGTAGTGGTGGATACATGAATCTACGCATGTGATAAAATTTTATAGAGCTAAACACACACACACGCACAAACAAATACAATTAAATCTGAATAAGTTTGGTGGATTATATTAATGTCAGTATCTCGGTTTTGATATTATGCATACTATACTTTTACAAAATGTTGGTATTTGGGGGAAACAGGTAAAGTGTACATGAGTTCTCTCTGTATTGTTTCTTCCAACTACATGTGACTCTACAATTATCTTAATAAACATTTCAATTAAAATTTTATCTGAAAGAGAAACTACACAACAGGCTTCCACAAGTGCAACACACATGCACACAAACAAAAGAACACCAAAGGAGATATATCTTACTAGATATCAAGAAGTAATATAAGGCCACAATAATTAAACAGAATGCTATTAGTAGAGACAGTCAATGGTACATAACAGAGGAGCCATAAACAAATCCATGTATATCTGAGAAATTAGTATATTATGAGGGCAATATTTCTTATCACTGAGGAAAGCAAAGGCTAAGTGATAAAAAATTTTATTATTAATTTGGAAAAATAATAGATCCCTATGTCACATTATGCATAAAATAAATTCAAGATGGATTAAAATCAATATGTAAAGAACAGCTACATAACCAATTCTATAAGGAGTACAGGAGGAATTTTTTTAAATATAATTTTTAGGATGGGAAAGAGGTTTCAGAGAGAGAAAAACAATTAAAAGAAAACGGAAAAACTATTTTCAAGGACCTTTTTGCATATAATTAATATATTAAAACAATTTCTGTTCATTAAAATAAATATGATAGAGCCAGGGTTTGT
>NW_007770315.1:5492-5875 GCF_000696425.1 Galeopterus variegatus | reverse complement strand
GAGCCCACACACACTTTTTTTATTTTAAATTTTCATGAAGACTCTTGATTACATTCGAGAACAGTGGTACTCATCCTTTTTCTCCTTCTGCTCTACCTCTGATCTGGTGAACATCTGAAGAGAAACTCCCTTGGACTGGATATAGGTATTATAGGCCGGGTTATACACAAGCCCCATTCTCCTCTCTTCTATGCAGAAAACATATGAGAAGGTATGTCAGAATTAGACAGTCCTAGGGATATACTCAAATCCCCTAAAATTCATAATAATGTTAAATGAGAAAGAAAAAATCTTGCAATGTAAGTAGGCATAGTATGACCCCATTTTTAAAATATTTATTTTACAGACTTATTTGAGGCTTCCAGTCAAGATGGCAGAATAGA
>NW_007770315.1:1510-5035 GCF_000696425.1 Galeopterus variegatus | reverse complement strand
ATTTTTAAAATATTTATTTTACAGACTTATTTGAGGCTTCCAGTCAAGATGGCAGAATAGATGGTCCCCAATGTCACTCTCTCCCACAAATCAACAAATTTACAACTATTAAAAAGTAAGGACAGGCAAGCTGGGGCTGCTAGAGCTCAGGGGAAGAGGAGGAGAGACTTACGGAGTGCATGAAGACAGGAGAAGCCATACAAGAGAAAGAAAGGATCGCTCCCACAATTTTGAATCCCGGCTGCTTCCGAGCTAGAGTTAGTGAGCACACAGAGCAGGAGCTGGCCAAAGCCACTGCTATGGCCTTCCTATGAAGTTGCTTAGAGGCGGCAGGGGAGAAGAGGGTCTTGGTGGCCCTCAGGCCATCAAGACCATTAACAGGGTTCCTGTGGACCCACATGGTAATAAGGAGCCACAACAACTGAAAAAAGGAGCCACTCAGAGGACAGTGAGTCACCATAAAGGACTGGCGCATGGCCTGCCCCATGGAAGTGTTTGGAGTACAGAGGGTGGGGGAGATGGGCCACCAGGGAAACACTAACTAGGGCACAGCACGGACAGCTGATCTATCCCCCAATCAGCAAAGAACCACTCAGTGTAGACTGGTCAGGAATACAGATTCAGAGCGGGTGCAGTTTGCTGACAAGACTCAGGCCCAGACCAGAGTTTCACACAACCCAGGTGTACTGGAACTCACAAGCATCAGACGTCAACGATTAAAACCTGAGCTGCACAAAAGCCTTCCTCAGGGAATCAGCAGCAAAGCAGCAATTTAGATCAACTACAGAGCTCAAGTGCTGGTCCCCACAGGAAGTTCCCCTATTTTAGAAGTAAGCAAAGGACAACAAATTAGTTCCAGTGCAGAGTTTAAGTGGTGGGAATAGCAAATTATCCAACACAGAACTGAAAGAAAAAACAAAATACCCACAGATCAGAGACAAAGTTTGATATTAACTAGTAAAGGTCTAACACCACCAAAGAACACTTATAAAACCTAGGAGGACTGGAAGCCCCCTGGGCTCCCAAGCAGGGGAGCAGGGAGGGCTAGGGGCCTCAGCCATGCCAATATCTGCAAACAGCCCAGCAACAACCAGTGAGCCACAGCAGGAAGCACCCTGGGCCCCCAAGCCAGGGCAGTGGGGAGCCTTGGGTCTCAACCACACCCCCCAACACCCGCATCCAGCCCAGCAACAACAACCAAGCCACCACGGGAAGCACCCTTGACTCCCAAGTCAGGGTGGTGGGAGGCCAAGAGCTTCAGCCACATACCCCTGATACCTCACGTAGCCCAGCAACAGCTGAGTCACTGCTGGAAGACCCCTGGTCTCCCCTGCAGGAATGAGGGGGGGTGCCACAGACCTCAACCATGCTCCCCCTCCTTCCTACTTCTCCCACCCTATTTTCTTTCCCTTTGCCATCTCCCCCTCCCTCCAACTGCTCCATGACATTTTTAGAATGTAAAAAAATAATAATATTAATAAACTTTTAAAAAAATAAATAAAAACAATATTTAAATCAGCTAAAAAAATAAAATACAATAAAATTACTTATTCATTTTGTTTTGTTCCCCCATAATTTTTTCCATATCATTCAGTTCATATGACACATCTCCTGTTTTTCTCACTTGATAATACATCAGCTCAATGCTCAGCTTTGAGGTAAGTTTTCAGTACATAAACTTTCAGTATAAAATCTCTCAATAAATATTTATTGAACAAAAAAATAAATAAAATAATTTATTTTATGTATAAATTGAAATATATTAAAGGACATACACAAAAAATGTTTTAAGAAAATAAATTCCTTTAAGAGTTTTGTTATTTAATTCCTATTATGAATAAGTGGCCTGGGGCATACCTAAAATACACCATAGTATCACAAAAAGGTGATATCAAGTTCCTGGATGAGTGAAGTGAGTCTGTGGTAAATAAATACCCTGAGATAATGAAAATCCAGAACTATTTTGACTGTGGGTGTTTCCTAAAGGTGACTTCTCTTCTTCCTCTCATCCTTTTGAAAATGGATAAACCAGGTTATAGAAGGCGAGAGAATGATTTGAGGGATTTAAATATAAAGACTGTAACTGAAGAAAGAGATGCAAAGATGAAGATAAGAAAGTAAGGGAAATCACCCAATTTCAATGTGACTTGCAAGAATCTGAATGAGCAGTTATGCATTTAGCACCTATGAATTTGGGGCATTCCCAAAACTCAAGAAGCTTATAACTTCATCCTGAGTCCCAGAATGTTTCCAGATTAATCCTTTTGCAAATCATATGTTTTAAAATTCTTTCTCTGTTAACTTTCTTTTTTACTCATTTCATTATATGAAAATGCTTGTTTCCGTAAAACCCAAAATTTAAGAACAAGGAATTTAGATTTTGCCCCACAGATATACCAAAAATCCTAGTTTGCATAATAAAAAATTCTAAGCCATACTCTACCTACTGTTGTGAATTGAAGCATGATAGGAAAAATGTCTTTGTCCTTGTTTCTGACCCCTTTGGAATATATTATTGAAAGTGAGTATTAAAAATAGTTTATCTGAGAGAGTCAAGAGTAATCATAAATAATACAGACTCTGGAATAAAACTTTTGGGTTGGAATCCCAGCTCTGCAATTACCTATGTGACTTTGTAAAAGTTACTTTATATGTCTGGGCTTTAACTTCCTAATCTGTAAAATGAAGGTAATAATAGGCCTACCTCACAGGGTCAACGTGAGGTATAAATGAGTTAATATGTGTAAAATGCTTAGGACAGTGCCTGACACATAGTATGTTATTTATTAGTGTTTCCTCTGTCGGGGATGTGGAAAACTAATCTGTGTAAAGGGGTTAGAAATGTGCTGTCCAATATGGTAACCTCTGGTCACATATAAAAATTTTAATTTAAATTAATTAAAATGAATAAAGCTAAAAATTCAGTTTGTCAGTTGCACTAGCCATATTTCAAGTTCTCAATACCAGTGGCTGTCATATTGGGCAGAGCAGATATAGAACATTTACACCATTGCAGAAAGTTCTATTGCATAGTGTTGTATTAAAAACTGATAATAATAATAATAATAATAGTAGTAATAATAATGATAGAGACCTAAGGGAGTGGAATAAGGATGAGCATGTGTGAGGATGCTGTCTACGTAGGACTGATGTGTTAGGAAAATGAAGTCTTTAAACTGGAGTGCCTATCCCATGAGGTACGCAAAGTCTTTGCAGCAGGTACAAGCACAGAAATAGTTTTACTGAAATTTATTTTCAGATCCTCCATATCTATATGTATTCTTTTAAAATAAATATCCCAAAGTTCAAACTAATCCTCCTTTAATCAAGGCTCCAAAACTCTCCTCATCTGTCTTTTTAAGAGATACATTTCTAATAATTATTAAGCAAAAAATAAACTATTACTGATCAAAATGTGTGAGATTTTCATCCAGAAAATTCTAAACTCTGGACCCAAAATGAGCAAGATCAAGTCATGAACTCACTGCTAACTAGCTATTTCGATTTATAATAAAAAATTTTAGA
>NW_007770315.1:0-699 GCF_000696425.1 Galeopterus variegatus | reverse complement strand
ACCATTTACTAAGTTTTGCAATTTTTAAAATGAGGTTATATCCCTTTGGTGTATACTCCCATTAGCTGGGTATATAGGGTTTCATTGATCTGCATCATCACAGACACTTGATATTATCAAGCCTGTTTATTTTTTGCCAATTTGGTGGGTGCCAAATGATATCTCTTTGGGATTGTTTTAACATTTTCAAGATTATTAATAAGACTGTGGATAATTATTGATAATTTGCATTTCTGCTGCTGTGAGGAAGCATGCATGTCTTAGCCTATTTTTTAGGGAATTTACAAATTGTCAGTATTTTATATGTGTTCAGTATCTTTTTCCAGTCCCTAGTCTTCTTTTTCTATTTATGGTGCCTTTTGATAAATAGAGTTTCTAATTTTTATTTTTTTTAATTTATTTTTTTAAATTTTATTTTGTAGATATACAATGTGGTTGATTATTGTGGCCCATTACCGAAACCTCCCTCCCTCCTCCCTCTCTTCCCTCCCACCCAACAATGTCCTTTCTGTTTGCTTGTCGTATCAACTTCAAGGAATTGTAGTTCTTATGTCTTCTCCCCCCCCAACCCAGTTTGTGTGTGTGTGTGTGTGTGTGTGTGTGTTGTGTGTGTGTGTGAATTTATTTATTTTTAGCTACCACAAATAAGTGAGAACATGTGATACTTCTCTTTCTGTGCCTGACTTGTTTCACTTAATA
>NW_007770314.1:0-5875 GCF_000696425.1 Galeopterus variegatus | reverse complement strand
TGGTGAGAAGGTTTAGTGATGCTGCATAGGTGATCACTATGGTAACATTTGGAAACGGCACTAATGTCAAGCCAAGGGCATGGTATTTCTATTCCCACAAGTGCCCAGCTAGGGACTGGAGATGAACTCCTGCATGGTCTCAGGAAAATAACCGAAAGCTAACATTTACTGGCTCTCCCACTGGAGTACACACATGAACATTTTATGACATTCTCAGAGGAAGATGGTTTTAAAATACAACAACATATTCTCGATAGTTTTAATTAAAATTGCTTTGTAACATTACATCACTATGTTTTGTGTGTGTGTGTGTGTGTGCATGCACGTGCATCTATAAACTTGCTGTACATTTAGATGAGGATTTAGTTTTAATTAAAATTGCTTTGTAACATTACATCACTATGTTTTGTGTGTGTGTGTGTGTGCACGTGCATCTATAAACTTGCTGTACATTTAGATGAGGATCATCCCTAAGTAAGAACATGATGATTCTCGGAAGGGAACTCACCAAAGCTTTATTCACATAATGGAGACAATTAAATAATTACATATTCTCTAAAATATCAGAATAAGTCAATTCATTTTTAACTGCATAGATTAAGAAGGTGATTCCATAAATCCTAAGGAGACTATGATATACTTAGAATTGAAGAGGAATAACTAGAGTTATTCTGTCCTGTGTGTGTGTGTGTGTGTGTGTGTGTGTGTCTATAAATTATGTCGTATTTTAATTACAGGGTATACAGAAAACATTAACTTAGACTGAATGTGGGAAAGACAAGCTAATGTAAATTGACAACTGATATAAAATATACATACAGAATTTGGCATTATAATTTTCAAGCACATATGGTAACTTAAACTGGGATTGCTTAAAATGCTTCCAAGAATTCATATAATAAGTAGATGATCACTAATTGTAATTATCATTCTAAGTGTTTGTATGCAACTAAGTGCTTGTAAAGTACTTGAAAACAGTTTGTCCACGTAAGTAGTCAAACATTGTTCTTGCGATCTTTCTTATGTTTTATTTAACAATATAAAATAACTAATATTTTAACAAGTATAATAACTTATATGTTTATAATAGCATATATGTAAATATGTAAGTTTACAACAAATATAATAACAAATACTTTCTACAGCTATTGAAAAGGTAAAGTTAGCCTACCTCACCAATTCATTTATTCGTTCTGCCAACTGGTCAATCAATGAGTAATTATTAAGTAACCATGTCAAGTGCTGTGGGAACTGATACAAATGTAAAGAATGAAAATGGACACAGTCTTCTTGTGGCTTAGGGTCCACTGGTGAAATCAATAGTTAAATATCCACACAAATAAGTATAAAATCACAATTGTTAAGTTTTTATCAAAGAAAAGTACACGATGGCACATAAACCACTATAATAAAGGAATATGACCCAATGGGGAGAGGCCAGAACAAACTTCCATAAGAAAGTGAAAACTGCACTACCATTCAAATAGGATTCAAGTAGTAAAGTAAATACAGGAATGTAATATTTTATATCCTCCACATCATGGCATGGGGTAAAATTTTGGGCTCTTACAATAGTGATACTGATTTTTATACCTTTTTTTATAGTGAGGTTGAATATTTTCCTACAGGTATTTTAATGAGTTGATCTTCATAAATTATTTTGCTATTTTTCTGATAATGTGTTTTTCCCATACACTTACCTGGACCAATTTTGTAAATTTAGTAGAAATGCATAAAGAACGTTATCTAGTAATATTCCATCTTACTGATTATTCCACAATTATTTGTTAGTTACCTACTGTTATGTGTTGAATTGTGTGCCCCCTAAAAATATGTGTTCAAGTCCTAACCTCCAGTACCTCAGAAAGTGACCTTATTTAGAAATAAGGTCATTCTAGATATAATTAGTTATGATGAGATCATGCTGGAGTAGGTGTGCCCAAATTTGATATGACTGGTGTCCTTACAAGAAGGCAGCCACGTGAAGACAAAGAGATACACAAGGAGAATGTCATGTGACAATAAAGGCAAATATGGAAGCACTGCACCTACAAGCCAAGAAACTCCAAAGATTGCTGACAAACCATCAGAAGCGAGGAAGAGGCAAGGTGAGACTTCCCCAGCAGGCTTTCGAGGAAGCGTGGCATTGCCAACACCTTGACTTTGGACTTCAAGACTCCAGAACTGTGAGACCCAGTTTACGATATTTTATTACAGCAGCCCCAGGGAACTAATATACCTACTGTATGCCAGGCACTATTCTAGGCATTTATTTGATTGGCTGACACTACAAGAAATGCGATGACATACAAAGTATGATCCTTGCTCGAGGGAGCTTCCAATATGTATGTCTATGAACTAAGCACAGAATAATGAACACATTACTTTTTGGTGAATATGTGATAGAAATTACAAATAATTATGTAACAAATTAAGAAAACACTTTGGAGATACTTGAATTTAAATGTGGTTAGAGAGATCCTATGGGGCATTCATCTTGAAAAATGTAAATCTAAACAAGAACTCAAATGATGTCCCAAATATACCTTATTCTCCCTCATGAGAAGTGAGTAGGATTAAAGCAGAATTTCTGACCATATCAAAACCAAGAAAATATCATGTACAATTAAATGAGTCCATGCATCATAGTACGTGGAGAGAGGTTTAGTCAATTAGAAATCCCCCAGCTTCTCAAGATTGAGGTCAAACACTTGAGGATGTACGAGTAATGGTGTAGTAATTTAATTGCTAATGCCATTTTAACATATTATATTAAAATAATAGACTATAATGGAAATGGTATGGGAGTAGATATAATAAACTTTGGTGATTTATAATGTAAATAAGGGCAGTGAGTGGCATACACAGTGGGCCAAATTCAGCTCTTGCAAGAACACACAAGGGTCTTATTAACTTTAGAATCAGCTGTGTTCAGTGACATGAGTTAGATGATTCTCTAAAGCAGTCTTTTTTCTGAATGAACTGAGAGAACTATCTGAGAGAGATTATGTATTTTTATATAAATTATACAAAATCTATGTTTTGTATAAATGAAGAATACACACACATATACTTACATGTATGTGTATATACATGCGTGCATGTGTGTGTGCATATGTATGTATCCTTTACAGTTTGGGGATATTTTTTGGGCAGCTGGCCAGTACAAGGATTGAATCCTGGACCCTGGTGTTTTCAGCACCATGCTCTAACCAACTGAGCTAACTGGTAAGCCTCCTTCACAGTTTTGTACTAGACATGCCTAGAATTAGTGAGATAGCTCATTGAATCTGAGCTTGGCCATGTAATGTGCTCTGGTCAGTGGAAAGTTAGGAGACATGTAAATAGTATTTGTTTCTTGGAGATTGCTCTTTCTTGCTTCTAGGAAACCTTCCCGAACCATACGAACAAGCCTGGGCTAGCATACTGGAGGATGAGAGACCATGTGAGCAGAAAAGCCCCAGCAACCTAGATATTCTCACTGAGGCCCTAGATCATCCAGTCCCAACTGAGCCAGCCCAGACCAGAAGGAACACCCAGCCAACCCAAAACGACACGAGAAATAATATATTTTTATTGTTTTAGCAACTTGGTATGGCAGTAGTTGGTTACGCAGCAAACACTAATACAGACAGCTTTAAAAATCACTAGTTATAATACTAACAGAGTGCCAACTATGTATTATGTACTTGACTGGAAACCCAAAACGACACGAGAAATAATATATTTTTATTGTTTTAGCAACTTGGTATGGCAGTAGCTGGTTATGCAGCAAACACTAATACAGACAGCTTTAAAAATCACTAGTTATAATACTAACAGAGTGCCAACTATGTATTATGTACTTGACTGGAAATTTTGCTTGCTATTTCTAAAGTTTCTGAGACGGCATAGGGCCAGGCCTGCGAACCAAACTGACTCTATGTTCTCTGAAGAGGACATTTTGTTACTTTTCCTCTCCTCAATCATGAGACTCCTAAGGTACATGATTACCCCCTGGCCCTGATAAAAGTGGCTGAAAGAGACTGGGAGTAACTGCCCCAATAAAATAAACCGAGATAAGAGGGGAACGGATATTTATTGCAAAACCCGCCTAAGGTACATGATTACCCCCTGGCCCTGATAAAAGTGGCTGAAAGAGACTGGGAGTAACTACCCCAATAAAATAAACTGAGATAAGAGGGGAACGGATATTTATTGCAAAACCCCCTCTCCAAGGCTCGTTAAAATACAACTCTTAATTTTGCTTGAAACTTATCATTATCCACCCATCCTCTATTTTTCTGTAATTGTAAAAGTTAAGTTACAGATTAACCTTAAGACCCGTTTACACACAAGATGCTCCTGGAACCGACTTCTCTTGTAACCACCATAAAAAAAACAGAAATCACTAAAGTAAGATGCTGACGTCAATTGAGGAACTGCTTGCCTTTGAAAACCCTTCCCCAGCTTCCCTCGGGGAAACAGCTTCTCTATTAATGGCATGTCTATCTCCATTATGCATGTCTATCTTCCTTTAAGTAAAGTTTTGCTCGCCTTAAATTCTGCTGGGTACTTCGTTCATTTCTATGACATTGAAACCCAAGAGCCTAATTCAGTGACATTTCTACTAAAATACGGTTATTTTTACTTTCATTTTATCAACAAGGAGACTTGCCCAAACATCACATAGCTGAACCAAACTAGATTTTAAGCTTTGGTCTGGCTTTTATACCAGGTTCTCTAGTCTCATCTCTAGCTTCTTACTTCTTTGCATTTGCTCTCCATTAATTCAATTCTCCAGTGAACAGCTCCTGCTCCTCCTTAGTATGAGGTGTTCTTCTCTTGTCAGATTCCCTGCTTAAGCCTTAATTGCTTTTTAAGACATAGACCTGACATCATCCTCTAAGAAACCTTCCCACATCTTCCTTGCCAGTGATGAATTTAGGAATGGCCATGACGCTCATTTGGGACCACTGAGATTGGAAGAGAGAGTATTTCTGCATTATTCAGGGTGGCCTTCAAGAGCTGATTTTCTCCCTTTATATGTTGTCATAGATGAATGGAGGCCCTTCTTTCTGTTAAAGTCATTTTATTCTGTTATACTGGTCTGGAGATAAAGATAATGCATAAAGGAAAGATTAACATCGAGGATCTCCAGGAAATAAAATTGGAATTGCATCCTACTTCTGTACTTCCAGATATATAGCTAATTAGATATTTTATTGCTTATATTTGAGGTAAATTTTCAGGTAGTTGAAAATAACATAATTGCTTAAGTAAGCGTGAAGTCACTGTAGGAGAAAATTCATCCACACCACTGTTGCCTCTCCAGCCTTTTTGCCACTCCTAAAACATACTGTTATGGGTTGAATTGTATGTTTCAAAAATTCACATGTGGAAGTCCTAACTCCCAGCACCTTAGAATATCACTTTATTTGAAAATAGGGTCATTTCAGAAGTTATTAGTTAAGATGAGGTCACTAAGATGGGCCCCTAATCCATTATGACCAGTGTCCTTATAAAAAGGAAAAATTTGGACACAGGCAAACACACAAGAAGAACGTTATGTAATGATGAAGGAAGATATTGAGGTGATGTTTCTACAAGCAAAAAAATTCCAAAGATTGCCAGAAAACCACCAGAAGCTAGAAGAGAGGCATGGAAAAGATTTTCTCACATAGCACTCAGAAAGAACCAATCCTGCTGACACCATGATCTTGGACTTGCAGCCCCCAGAATTGTAGAACAATAAATTTCTGTAAAGTCACTCAGTTTGTGGTACTTTGTCACAGCACCAGCAAGGTCTTGCCTGAGGTAAGCCGTTTGCCAGCTGAGCCTGTGTCTACAGTGCTCTCAGTTCATCTTCACGCTGCTGGGCTCTTATTGATCAGAT
>NW_007770313.1:0-5876 GCF_000696425.1 Galeopterus variegatus | reverse complement strand
GACAGCTGCCTTGTTCAGGGCTCACAGACCCTGGACTGGACTTTCCATTGGGCTTCTTGATCGGCAGGAGTGGTGTGTTCCAGGGCGATTGGCATTCCACCAAGATTCCTGCTGCTTGCAACTGGTGGATGTGTTCCTGGATTCCCAGTTGAGCTTCCTGCAGGACTGGGTATAGCTTCACCCTGACTGGCATGGCCCTTGGCTTCGGCTCTATTATTACTGGGGCATGGTTCTTTGCCATACCCAGAGGTCCCAATTCTTCCCAGACAGAAAGTCTCTAAAGAAGTGGTCTCTTAAGAGCTCTGCTGGTCCTGTGTTTGAGTCTTCTTCAGCCTTGGTGTAGAGGTGCCATTCTTCTCTAGGCACTGTTACAGCCATTGTTAGAGTCTCCTGATTGCTCAGAGTCAAATGAGCTGCTTTTCTGGGTGTGAAGGTGTTATTTGTGCCCCTAGTTTTCTCAGCAAATCTCTTCCTAGTAGGGGTACCAGACAGTTGGGAAAATATAGGAATTCATAGGTCACCCTGTGACCCCTGAGGTGGCAGGTTCAGGCCTTGCAGAATGGCTGGTCTGCTCATGTCCCTGTAGCACCAACAATGGTAGCCTTTTGACCTGGGAATGGGGCCACTGGGCTGGTGACTAAATACTGTTCTGCCCCAGTGCCCACCATAAAAGTCATAGGTTTGCCCCATACCATCATCTCAACCATGGGCTCCTGAGGACCCAGGAGCAAGGAGTCTGGTCTTTCCCAATCTGAGTCTATCCCTGCAAGGCCAATGAAGTCCTGTAGTTCTTGACTTGCTGGTTCAGGCTTGTACTTCTTTCTTCCAGAGTGTGCCTTGTTGTATGTTGTTGATTGGGATTTCACCCTCCTTTGGGGGTACTCATTTTTCCAATGGCCCAACTGTCTGCAGAAAGCACACTGATTAGACTGTAGGGGCACCTGTCCTCCTTGGCAGGGATTCTTTTTCTTTGGTGCAGAACTCTGGTCTGGGTTAAGTGCCACTGCCAGAAGGGCTGCCTTTTGCCTCAGGTGTTTATCTGCCTCCTTCTGGGCCTCTTGGTCTTGACTGACAAACACTTTGTTGGCTACCTCTAGGAGTTGCATTGCATTCATTCCAGCAAAGCCTTCCAGCTTTTGAAGCTTGCAGCAGATGTCAGTGCAGGACTGGCCTACAAAGGCTGCATTGACCATTCATTCATTGATTCTCGGCTGCTTCAGGGTCAAATGGCATGTAGATTTGGAAGGCCTCACCTAACCTTGCATAGAACTCTGTGGGTGGCTCATCTGGCTTCTTGGTTATGATGGTAGTTTTGGACATATTGGTGGGCTTCCTGGCCGCCGCTCTCAGCCCTTGGAGAAGAGCTTCCCTATATTGGTGGAGCTGGTTTCTCCCTTCTTTTCATTGAATTCCCAATCTGGAGTGGCACCTGGTGCAGCATCTCTTGCCCAGGCCTTGGGGGTCCATTGTGGCAGTGGGTGCCTCCTGCTGCAACCATTGCCTGGCTCCAGTCAGAATGCATCACCTTTCTTCTGTACTAAAGAGAGTGAGAAGTAGCTGACAGCAGTCTTCCCACATAGGCTGGTGATGGAGAAAAATCAACTCCAGAAGGCCCATGAGAGCCTGGAGTTTTTCTGAATATGATAGAGTATAATGCTTCCAATTCAAAAGATCTGTGGTTGTGAAGGGTTGGTAATAAAAGAGGGGGTGCCCTGGCTGCACACCACCACCTGGATTGATTTTTTGTGTGCCTAGGGTGTCCCACAGGGGCATCTGTAGGGCTGTAACCTGTTGGGCCGAGTTGAGTCACCTCCCCACTGGTTCAGGACTCCCTGGACTCTCTGGTGGTGATGCTGGTGGGGCCAACAAGAAAGAAGCTGGGGGGCTATCTGGCAAAGGATGTCTAGGGCCAAGTGTCCCTGAAGGGATGAGATACAGTGGAGGCACGAGTTCTTCTTCTGGGTCTCTCCTATATAGGCTTCTTCATTTTTTCCTGTTTTTGTTCTGGCTTTTATGCCATTCATGCAACAAGGACCTTACACTTTCCCTTATGAATATAGAATTGGACCCAAGGTGGCAGATTCATAGCTATAGTCAACCAGGAATCTATGTATGGAAACTGATCTGAGTGCCCTGGTTCCCTGGTGATGACCTCATAAACTGCTCAGATCTTTTGGAGACTTAGCATCCCTTCTGAGGGCCATCCCACACCAAAACTGGGCCATTCTACCTCACATAAGGTCCAGAGCTTTCCAGGGGTCAATTTGACTCCATATTCCCCAGAGTACCCCTTTTGAAAGTTTTTAAAAATACATTCGAGGACAGTAGGTTTAGAATTGCTTGTTCCCATGTTTAACTTTAGCCTCTCTCTCCTGCCTCAGACACTTATATCCCAAGGAGTGTTGGTGTTGCCACCCAAAGAAAGCTTGGAGTTCCCAAACTGCCTTCTCATACACTAGTGTCAGAAGTTTTCTGTCTGCTAAGGACTGCAAGGGGAGAACAGCCCCTATTTGGCTTGGCAGACAGCAGGGTTTCTGGGCAAAAGGGAAGCAGCAGCTTGGATTCTATGTTCCCTGGAAGGTTGGGTTAGCCAGTAGGATGTGCAAGTACTTCAATGGTCTGCAGACCAAAACCTCCCTTTAAAAACTAACCACTCTTCAGGGGAGTAGAAGTAGTGAGGGAAAGGCAGGCAGTGACAGAAGAGGTGTACTAGTACACAATCTGGATCCCTTTCCTGGTAACTGTACCCATCCATTGGGAGAAGATTCTTATGACAGAATGCACACCGGGTCTCTGGGAGCAAACAGCTTGAGAGTATGCATCACTCCTCAGGAGTCAAATATACCTCCCCTAGGTCTGAAAAGAAGCTTCTGCCTCTCCCTTGGGGGCACCAAAGGCACCCAGACATGGACAAAGTCTTTGTTTATGTGTTCCCCCCCTGGACCCTCCCTGCAGTGGAGACATGAGACAAACAAAGGTAGGGAGCCCCCCTTCTCCCAGAAGAAGAGGAAGACCACACAAGTGTCTGCCTGGCTGCACCCCTCGTGGGGACCATTGGGCCCAACTTGGCTAATGTGTACCCCTATAAACCCTGGGCCTGGTTCAGTCCATTTCCAGACTGAAATTACCATTATGCTGTACGACAAGGCCATGAAACCGCAGGTTAGGACCCACTTGGATGCTGCGTTTATCACTTGGTGCCACAAATATTTCACATTCACTCACACATTCACACAGAAGTTAGGGCACCTTTTCCCTCCCCCAATCCTGACCTAAGTTACCCAGATGGACATCCAAGAACAGAGAGGGATCTCATGACAAGATCCAAAACCAGATGGACCTTATTACAAGGTCCCGCACAGATGCACCTCAGTATGAAGTCCTTTACCCAGATGGGCATCCCCAGACGGGGCCTCAGAGGGACCCTTTTGGGAGGTGATCAAGCTTTCCTTCTGCCTGAAGGTGGGCCTGAACTGAACTATAGGATTGGAGGGGCCTACCTGTCTTGAAGGCCACAAAGGTCTGGCTGGTCCTTCCTTCTGTAGAGTCCGGCTGGACAGGCAGACTTTTGGATTGGCAAGGTCCTGTTTTTCGAGGTCCTGACAAACTGACCGGGCAGCGCCTCCTCAGTCCTCATGGCCCAGCCAATCCTCCAGGCAGTCCTGCCCAGGCCAGCAGCTCAAGGGTCTGGTCTGTTTGCTTCCCAGCCAACACACCAGAAAATGTTATGGAACAGACACGGCAAAGAAGCTCCAGACATTTGGGGGGTTGAAGAGTCAGAAAGTTTATTATGCTAGCAGGCGAACTTACGTTCTGAAATCCTGGGACCTTGCCCTGAATCTTACAAGGCTTTTTATGGGCAGGTTAGGTGGGCTCTTTAAGTTTTGGTTTCTCTGAATTCACGTGACTTGAGCAGGCAGCTGATTATTAACTGGGCTGACTTCTGGGGGGCTCTGGTAGATAAGCACAGTTAGCCACAGAGGTGCTGCATAAGTACAAAATAATTTTTAATCTTCAGTTTTTCCAACAGCATGAGAGACGCCAAGTGAGACCAGTGGAAATGTCCAACTGAGCATCAGAATCATGAGATATAATAAAATTATCACTTTATGCTATCAAGTTTTTTGTTATGCAACTACACCCTACCCCTCCTACAAACAGTGTACCAATCACCAAAAAGTAGCTCCCTCTGGGCAAATTGCAAAAAGTACCCCATTCTCCAGGTTGGAGCACAGATTTCTAGGGCACAGTGCTCACATGAGAAGGAGAGGCCCAGCTGGATGTCTGTCCCACTGGCCCCTCAGCCTGTTACACTTTGTAAAGCACAGGGGCTGCACAACTCTAGCAGCCTGGGGGTTGGGGGTTGTGGAGGGATGCCTAAAAGCAGCCAGTTAGTCTGCACTTGTTCTTATTAACCCCTTACCCTTGCTGGGCTTTTGCATTGCTCTGCCTTTGTCCAGTGTCCTTTGGCATTAGATGTCTGGGCTGTCACTGCTGTCTTGGCAAATGGCAGGCAATGACCATCTTAAAGAGAGGGGAAGGGCCGAGCCCGTGGTGCACTCGGGAGAGTGCGGTGCTAGAAGCGCAGCAGCGCTCCTGCCACGGGTTCGGATCCTATATAGGGATGGCCAGTGCGATGTGCTCACTGGCTGAGCGCGGTGCGGCCGGTTGTGAAAAGGACAAAAAAAAAAAAAAAAAAAAAAGAGAGGGGAAAGCACAGAACTCTTGCCCTGAATAGAACATCTTGATCTTTGAACAGCTTTCATGACTCTTCCCCTGCCCCAGGCAATAGCCACCCATTTCCCACATCCTCCATTTCAAGAAAACCTTCGACAAGGGTGTAGGGTCTCAATTTGTTACTACTGTTAGTTCCTGGAACCCCTTTTATTCTCATTTCCTCAAGGTTGATTTTCCAGGAAGGGACCAGTAGCCCATCCTAGTTTGCCATGGAGGTAGGGGGCAGCTATTTTTTTCCCTTCATGCCATACCCTTCAGCATACATCTTCAACGGATTTTAACAGTCAGTTGGGTGTTACTCTTGCCCCTAGACTGCAAGCCTACTCGAGGCAAGGTGGGGTCTGGTTGATTCATTTCTGTACCCTAAGTGCCAGCCAACTGATGTTTCCTGATGCACATCATGAGTCAGCCCAATCCTTTCTCTGCTCACCTTCAATCACCAGAGCTTGCCCTGAATAGAACATCTTGATCTTTGAGTGCAGCTGTGGTCAGTTACTCAGTTACCCACGACCAAAACTGTCCATTAATTTACTGAATTGAATTACCATCAGCGGGCCAGCCCGTGGCTCACTCGGGAGAGTGCGGTGCTGATAACACCAAGGCCCCGGGTTCGGATCCCATATAGGGATGGCCGGTTGGCTCACTGGGTGAGCGTGGTGCAGACAACACCAAGTCAGGGGTTGAGATCCCCTTACTGGTCATCTTTAAAAAAAAAAAAAAAAATTACCATCAGTGGACTAAAATGGGCTACTAGTTTATTTTTTTTTCTGCATAATTGAGGTGGGAAAAATTATGTGACTGTTCATGACTGAATGCCTTGTCTTTAGGGAGATTACGATACTAGCTAAGGTCAAAAATCAGAGCTAGTCTGTTACCACGTGATTGACAGAAGAAGGCCTAAGGTAAACGAAGAGAAGAAACGATGGAGAGAATGATTAAGAAGAAAGAGAAGAGATAAACGTGAACAACCCGTCACGAAAACAAAGCTAGATGAAAGACTGAGGAGCGTTAGGCAGAGAAAATAGAAGCGTCGGGGCAGGAAAGGAACAAGGAGAGCGGGCGGAGTGGGAGGGTGCGCAGGCCCCCGAGCGCGTCGGGCCGGCCCACCGCTCCCCAGTGCGGGGGAGAGAGGGCGGGGC
>NW_007770312.1:4643-5876 GCF_000696425.1 Galeopterus variegatus | reverse complement strand
TGTGGGATCCGAACCCTCGGCGGGAGCACCGCTGTGCTCCCAAGCGGCGCACTGTAGCAGTACGCCACCGGGCCGGCCCAGCTCAACTGATTTTTGACATAGTTACAAAATCAGTTTAAAATAGAAAAGATGTTTTTAGATTAATTGGACACCAATAGAAAAAAGAATAAGACTCAACACAAGTCTTGCACCTTCTACAATAATTTAACTAAAAATGGACCAAATACTTAAATGTGCATATAAAGTTATAAAACTTTTATTAAAAAGTCTTAGGAGNTGGACCAAATACTTAAATGTGCATATAAAGTTATAAAACTTTTATTAAAAAGTCTTAGGAGCAAATCTTCAAGATCTAGGGTTAGGCATAAATTTCTTAAACTTGATACTGAAAGCATGACTCACAAAAGGAAAAAAATGGTAAGTTGGGTTTCACCAAAGTAAAAACTTTTGTTCTGAAAAGGCTCTGTGAAGAGGAGGAAAAGACAAGTTACATAGTGGGAGAAAATATTTGCAAATCATGTATCTGACAAAGGACTAGTATCTAGAATATGTAAAGAATTCTAGAAATGCAACTATAAAAAACAAGACAATGCAATTAGAACATGGACAAGATACATGAAGAGACGTTTAACCAAAAAAAAGCATACAGATGTCAAATAGGTGCATGAAAAGATGTTCAACATCATTAGCAGTTAGAAACATGAAAATTAAAACCACAATGAGCTATCATTGTGCACCTGTTAGAAGAATTAAATTAAAACATAGTAACAACCCCAGTGCTGGCAAGCATGTAGAGAAACTGAATCATTCATACTTTGCTGGTGGGTATATTAAATGATACTGACACTCTGGAAAACAGTGTGGCAGTTTCTTACAACACTAGACATGCAATTACTACATGAACCAGAAATTGCACACTTAGGGATTTGTCCTGGAGAAATAAAAACATATGTTCACACAAAACCTGTAAATAAATATTCATAATTCTACTTATAATAGCTAAAAACTTGGAAAAACAAACAAAAAAACCCTCCAAAAACCAAAAGCACATGTCTTTTAATGGGTGAGTGGTTAAATAGACTATGGTACATCCATAGCATGGAATACTATTTAGCAATAAAAATGAACTTCGATACATTTAATAACATAAACAAATCTTTAGAGAATTATATGGAGTGAAAGAAATCAATTCCAACGGTTTACCTACTGAATGACTTTATTTATATATACTTC
>NW_007770312.1:2213-3422 GCF_000696425.1 Galeopterus variegatus | reverse complement strand
TTCCAGTTAAAATCTGAAGGTCTGAGAATCAGAAGAAATGGCGATGTAAAATGCCAGTTCATGATATTTCGAGAGTGAATTCTCTCTTCCTCCTTGTTTTTGTTCTATTCAGTCACTCAAGGGGTGGATTGATTCCCACCCACATTGGGAAGAGAAATCAGCTTTTCTCAGTTTACTGTTTGGAATGTTAATGTCATTTGGAAACTTCTCACAGACATACCCAGAAATAAGGTTTAACCAATTATCTGGGCACTCCATGACCCAGGCAAGTTGACACATAAAGTTAGCCATCACACTTCTTAAAATGACAAATTATTTATAGAGATGGAGAACAGCTTAATGGCTGTCACGAGATAAGGAGAGGTTGGGGTAGGCGTGAAGATGGAATGGCTATAAAAGGGCAAAAAGAGGGCTTCTTGTAGTGATGGAAATGTGTCTTAACTATAAATGTATCTGAATTACATCAATGTCAATATCCTGATTGTAAAATTATACTGCAATGTTGAGAGATGTTTCTATTGGGGGGAACTGGGTAAAGAGTACAGCAGATTTCTCTGTGTTATTTTATTTTATTTTTTGATGATCCAATTTTTCCTATATTTGGCCTCAGACAAACAAATAAAATTAACGGATTTATTTTCTTAATGCTATTTATAAATTTAAGCCAAAATTAAGATAAGTGTGCATTCCCTGAGTGTACACACTTTTTTATAACTGATGTGAATCTATAATTGTGTCAAAATAAAACATGTAATTTTTTAAAACGTCACTGATAGAATAAATTTTTACCTAGCTGATAGCTGATATTATAAACATTTCTGAACCCACACTCCATTTGAATTAAGTGTAGGTAGAGCATTTTTAGCAACAGGACCCAAGTGGAAGTCAAATTTGTTTTTTACATATGACCAATCAACATGTGAAATTTGCACTAGTTGTGAGGCTAAGGTAAATATGTATTCCGTGAACTAGAAAATGCAAATTCTATCTTTGAAATTGTTCTAGGACTTATAAAAAGAAAAAAGAATCGAGAAATTGGAAAGGGCTATCTACCAAGTGATTATAAAAATAAAAGTAAAAATATGGAAAGAGTTCTTTAGGAATGTGTTGACTCATATGCATTTGATAGATGTGAGTTAACCTAACTTGTCTCACTTATATTGAGAAAGTTCTCTCATCTGTCCTGAAAATGTTGGTGAGGGTTCTGAG
>NW_007770312.1:0-769 GCF_000696425.1 Galeopterus variegatus | reverse complement strand
GTGGTCACAGGGACAGAAGTGAGAGTAGACTTCTTTCTGGTGCCAAGAAAGGGACATGACTCAGCCACAATACATGGTATTTTCTCTCCTCTTTCAACCTGACTCCATCACCCCATTTTTTTTTTCTTCATGTGAGCAAAAAGATGAGACCGAGAGTACACATTTAAAACTAATTTAATCGTAAAAAACAAAGGTCACCACCACCTTTCTTCAGAGTAAACAACACTTTATTACTTTTGTCTGTGTCTGCTGTTGAACCTTAAATTAGTTCAAAAGAAACAGAGGATGCTTTCCTATTTCTTTCTCTCTTGCTTAAACAAATAGCAGCATTCTCTGAAGAGAACTCGTGCTATAGCGAATTACATTATTTTCAATAAATTCCAACAGTGCTGCTATAGTAACTGTCTTAACCATGATTAATATAGGAAACATTAGGAAAGCATGTTATTATTATTCTAAATTAGGTTTTGCTTGAATTAATTTTTATGCATGGTTACTAAGATGTAAAAGTGTTTCTGAATTGCTAATTGTAACATTCCTTCTTTGGAGATAAGATGAGATTGGGAACACAAGGGCACCCTGCTGAAAATTTTTAGTTTGAATATTTGCCTAAGGGCCAACATGTTATTTAGTCAGTAGCCTGCTAAGGAACTGTAGCTTGACACCCGCGGAGTCTTTAGTTAAAGATTTTCTTTTGGCATCGATCACCTGAATCTCCTTTGTGGAAAATGCACAATGGATATTAACGTCATGTAATTTTTATGGTGTG
>NW_007770311.1:5446-5876 GCF_000696425.1 Galeopterus variegatus | reverse complement strand
GTCCTTACTTTTCTCCTCTATAAAATGGGAATAATAATAGCTTGTACTTCAAAGGGCTGTTATAAAGATTAAATAAATCGATGAACACAAAGCAACTTGGCACACTGCCTGGCATTCATTCAGTGAACAAATATTTATTGAGCACCTCCTATGGGCTAACTGCTGTTTTAGTCACTGGGATTACAGATAAAAATCCCTGCCTTCTTTAACCTTACATTTTACTTGGGGAAGACAGACTATAAAAATAACAAATAGGCAAATTATAGAGCATGTTAGAAGGTAATGAATTTCATAGAAAAGAAAATAGAGCAAGATATGGGGAATCCAGGCTGTCATTAAGTGGTGGAGATTACAGTCTTAACAAGGTGGCAGGGAAGACCTCATTGAAGTGACATTTTAGCAAGTTGCTGAAGATGATGAGGTGTGAGCT
>NW_007770311.1:2949-3613 GCF_000696425.1 Galeopterus variegatus | reverse complement strand
TTTTATTTACCGTGTTTTAAAACATCACTAGTCAGACACATCTCTCTTGGGTATTTGATTCAGAACACGGTGACTGGGAATAGAAGCTAAGTCAACAGAAACAGGACAGTTAACAGAGAATGGTAGGAATGAAGGGGACAGGCTGGACAGGTGTACATGAGATAGAGAGAGATGTAAGAAAGTCTGAAGAAGCCTGTTCTTGCCCAGAATCTTATTATGCATTAGAAGGGGAAAAATGGCGTGGTCAAAATGTTCCATAGAAACCTTGCAGAGACCTGCTTCTCCTCAGAACCACTTCACAGATAGGAAATAGGAGCATATTTGGATTATCTCACTGTTTCCCAGAAGAGTCATCCTCCCCATTCTTTTTCAAATTCTCTTCAATACCAACAAATAACCAGACCAGGAATTTGGGGGATGTTTTCATTAACTCTGATTTCCTCGGGCCTCATTGGCCAACCTGTGCATTGCAGCATGAAATGAAACAGCTTACCCTTCCCCCCCCCATTTTTTTTTTTTTAAAGATGACCAGTAAGGGGACCTTAACCCTTGGCTTGTTGTTGTCAGCACCACACTCAGCCAGTGAGCGAACTGGCCATCCCAATATAGGATCTGAACCCGTGGCCTTGGTGTTATCAGCACCACACTCTCCTGAGTGAGCCAC
>NW_007770311.1:0-1582 GCF_000696425.1 Galeopterus variegatus | reverse complement strand
GAGAGAAATAAAGGATGAAAAAAGAGCTAAGTAAAATATGAAAGGGTTGTAAAGAAACCAAGATATCAGTTGCAGAATTAAAATAGAACTCAGCACCTGGGAGTGACACACCTCAGCAGCTCTTCCAGAAAGAGTGGAAACACACCAGGTGATGAGTACTGAGAAAAGGAAAAATGGCATTCATAAGATGGAAAGCCAAAGTAGGACGTGGAGAGGAAACTAGACTAATTGGAAGGAAACTTTCTTTAATTAAAAGAAACACCAGAGTGCGCAAATTGAGAAGGTCTAAACATGTGTCGGAAATGCTGATAAGCAGTATCACACAGCATTCCATCATGATGAGTTTTTGATTATGAACGGAAAGAACAAAATAAAAAAGAGCTGAAAAGCATTCATGAAGAAAACAAAAAGACAGTAACAAGCTAATTTGAGAGCAACCAAAAACATCGGGTTGGCTTCTGACTTCTCCAGAAGCAAACAGAAGGCCCTGGAGAGATCATAGCAGTAGGGTTTTCAGATTAAAAGATTACTATCTGAGAATGTGATTCAATCAAGTTTTTATTCTCATGTGACGATCCAGAAACATTCTCTGATAAGTGCAAGCTCACACACTGTTTTTGAAGAATTACTTGTAGACATATGCTGTGGTACCATTATGAGTTTAAGAATGAAGGCTGTGATGGGTATTTGTAAAACATATTGTCCTAAGGTGATCGAAATATCTTATAAGATATTTACTTAAATTCCCACAAAACCCTGGGAAACAAGTAGTCGATGAGATTTATAGCCTCTATATTTAGAGAAACTAGGATTTAGCGAGCCAAGTGTTGTGTCTAAAGATCTCACTAACACAAATGGAATCAGGATTCATAGCTCTAATTCTTGNTAGTCGATGAGATTTATAGCCTCTATATTTAGAGAAACTAGGATTTAGCGAGCCAAGTGTTATGTCTAAAGATCTCACTAACACAAATGGAATCAGGATTCATAGCTCTAATTCCTGATGGAGAGGGTACCCATTATCAGATCAGCATTACCTCTTTTTTGATTTAATTGTAGAAAGTTTCTCTAATAAAAACAAGAGAAAAAAAAAGAATACTGGCTTGAAGGGTTGACCATGCTTAAAATAAACTTCTCTTTCTTTCTCAGGACTATGTTAGTGCCCATGTGTTGCTAAAAGCTTTCTTTAGATTCCACTAAAAATCTTGTCCAACTACTACAAGGAAAGGGCTTCAATAACAATAGGCTCTTATTATGTGCCAGACATGCTTCTAGGCACTAGGGTTTAAGATTCAGAGAACTAAATCCTTGCTCATGTTTCCTACTATCAAGAGTTAGACAGAGGAAACAGACCTACTTAGACCATGGCCAAGGGCACACATTCCAGCTCTGGTAATTAACATACTCCAACTTAAATGTGAAGGGACAGCCTGGGATTACCAGGCATGAGAAAAACCGCAGGTATGAAACATAAACAGAAAAATTGATGATGTGAAAAAAATTATTCAGGGCACTGAATAGAAAATGCCCTTTCTAAGGGTACTTTTAAAAGTATCCTTGGAAATATTTTAGAAGAAATCAA
>NW_007770310.1:4742-5877 GCF_000696425.1 Galeopterus variegatus | reverse complement strand
ATCCAGTTGGGGGTATTTTGTTATGGCAGCCCTAGCAAACTCATGCAGTACTCAATCAATATGAATCCATGGTCATTAAATCTTTCTTCTATGTAAAGAAAATATAATTTTATTTTAGAGAATGATGACATTTTCTCAAAGTTTAACTTCTATTTCAAATTATTTAATTTTGACATGTCATTATCTCTCATAACATCAAGATATCATGATTTTAACTGAAAAAATAATTAAGCATTCTCAAAAAAATAGACCTTAGGAAATTGTTCTGAGTGTTACAGCCCAATATATATAGATGTCATGCAGTATCAGGCCCTCTGTACAGGTGTACCAGTTACCTTAATATAAGTAAATACAATCTGATCTAGAAAAGTCTTCTTTGCTAATTTTAATAGATTCTAACATCAAAAACACACTTCTTGTTAAGCCCCAATAAGATAGGAGCTTGCCCATAAAACTACCTGTGCCAGGCTGAATTGCAGCTTTTCATCACTGCTGATTGAAAGTATTACAGGAGTTGCTGGAAAGAAGTTAGGGACAAAGAGATCTCTTTATTTAAAATTTCAATTCAGCTTATGCTGTGGAGATAAGTGATTGTTTATTTTAGGATTGTTGACTCAGAAGCAGCTCAGTATGAAGTGAAGCAGGTCAGAGAAGTTTCCCAGGCAGATTGACTCATCTTTTAGGAGAATCCTCTGAGTGGCATATTTGAACAGTAGACTTTTTGTACACTCTGTCTTTAAAGATTTTCATATAGTCTACTGTAGTTGTCAGTGATTTAAATGATTGCAGTCACTGAATTTGATTTTGTAGGCAAAGACATGACAGTGCATCAAACGACCTGGAATTAAGTACTGCATTCACCCCTTTATGGCTGGGGATATAGGGTGAATCATTTAACATTTCTGTTAGTTTTCTATAAAGTGATTAATGAAACAAGTTGGAAAAATTTTATGGTCACTTACTATTTGGTGGTTGTATGAATTAAAGTTCTCTACTTACTACGGGACTACCTCAATAAAAGTTTCACAGATGAAGAAGCTAGCACTAATAGGTTATTTGAAAAGAACTATAGACATGTTATATGACATTCCATAGCATTATTGTAAAGTTAAGTAAGATTTGCCTCTTTTAATAA
>NW_007770310.1:2163-2808 GCF_000696425.1 Galeopterus variegatus | reverse complement strand
TGGTGATGGTGATGATGGTGATGGTGGTGATGATGATGGTGGTGATGGTGATGATGATGGTGATGATGGTGGTGATGACGGTGATGATGGTGATGGTAATGATATTGATGATGGTGATGGTGGTGATAGTGTGATAATGATGATGATAATAATGATGCCAATAATGAAGGTATGATAATAATGACTGTATGGTATGATGATGGTGATGTTGATGGTGTTGGTGATGATGGTGATGAAGTGGTGGTGATGCTGATGGTGATAATGGTGATGGAGTAATACATCGATGGTTTAATGGGTGGTCATGGTGTGGTTCTGAGGGCTTTATAAGGAGAGCAAGTGAGACACTCGCACCATGTGATGCCATGGTCACCATGGTATACTGTAGAGAGTTACCACCAAGAAGGCCCTCAACAGAAGTATTCCCTGGACTGTAAACTTCCCAGCTTCCAAATTGTAAGAAATAAAGTCTATTTCTTTTTAAAATACACAGCTTCAGGTATTCTGTTAAAAGCAACAGAAATGGACTTATACGGGGAATAAATTTAAATTTATTTTATATATACACATATATGTTTTTGAGGTCTAAGACAATATTTATTAAAATTTCTACAGAAAATATAATTTTATCCTTGCAAATTTTTTCAA
>NW_007770310.1:0-435 GCF_000696425.1 Galeopterus variegatus | reverse complement strand
AAAAAAAAAAAAAAAATCGCAATAAAGATGTGCTAATCTACATGCAATATATTGTTTCTTCAGAGTTCTGTAGTTCACAGAACAATTTAACATGCCTGTGTGCATTTGACTCTAACATTAACTCGAAAGGATGTGTGTGTGCATGTGTGTCTGCACTTGTACATATGTGTATAAATGCGAGTATGTAATATCCTTTCAAATGTACTATTCTTATGCATTGATTATACTGCTGAGTGGTAAAACATAAATGGATACTATAAGAGATTAATGATCATTTACAACCATTTTCTTCATATTGTCTATAAATAAATCTCATCCAGTGATATTATTCAGAGTAATTTTCTTTGGCAGAACAACTGTGTATAAAGCATTGTGTTCTCAGCATAACAAATATTCATCTAAAAATACTAATCCATTACCGTCATACCCAGTAAC
>NW_007770309.1:0-5877 GCF_000696425.1 Galeopterus variegatus | reverse complement strand
TCAGGACCCAGTTTCAGGAGAATACTACTCCACCCCTGGTTTAAGTTTTGAACATAATTCCATCAGACTAATGTAGTGTTCTTACATGGGAGAATTTTTTGCCCTCCAGGGGACATTCAGCAATGTCTAGAGACATTTTTGCAATTGAGAGAGGGCGTGGATGGCTACTGGCCTCTACTGAGTCTCTTCATATTCTTTCATGCAGAGGATAGTACCCATCCCCATCAAATAATTATCCAGCCCAAATTGTCAACAGGATTTGAGCAACCAGGTTAAACATAATCTGAAGCTTGCTCTACCTCTGAATGTTTTAGTCGTATAATCCAATAAATTTTCTGTAAGATATTTAACTCCTGTGGTTGTGATAATTTGCAACAAAACCCTCTAATCTGATGAAGAATATTAAATAAATTATGGTAGCACATAAACAAAAAAACAAAATGAAAATTATTTATCAAATTAAATAATAATATATTTGCAAAACATGAATGTCATGAATAGTTTTGTGTTTCTGGGTAAACAACATTTTAAAATCCTTATAAGGGGAGTCTTTATATACCCTGTAACATGGATCGCTATCCTAATTACCGAGAGAGAAAGAGGGAAAAAGAGGGAAAGAAACTTTTTTTAAAAGTAGGATTTAGATGCTTTTGATGACGATATCCCTTCAAGTGTAAAACCCTCCCTCCCTCACCCTCCCACACCAAGTTGTTATCTAAAGATAAAATAAGATTTCATGAATAGTGTCTCTAAAATACAATTCTCCCCTTCCCCTAGACTGGGAATGGAATTACATTAGAAACTCATACGATAAAAGAAAAGCTAGCATTGACATTTATTTTCTTATTTGATGAGGCTTTGCCTGACCACATAGGGTAAGCAATGAAGATATACCACCCTATTTCTTAACTTTGATCCTGAAAATGTTCTTCACACTCCCATCATTAATATTTAATATTTTGGAGCATAGAAATAGAGAATGACAGATCATTGTGATTGCCCTCAGAAGCGAGTTATAGGGCATAGTTCCTATCCTCAGTTATTATAGATATATTTGTCTCTGACAAATAGAGTGGTATCACATAGGGCAATAACATATTCTTTTGTGCTAATTGAGAACGACATTTATCCTTAGAGTTCCTCTGGGAGCAGCATTCTCTGTGCAGATATGCAATGTGACTCCACTGAGGTATCTCATGCCACCAGACTAATATTTCTAAAACTCTTTTCAGATCTGAACTCCACCTTTTAAAATCCTTCAACAGCTTCTCAAATGTCAAAGATCCAAGCCAGAATCATTTGTGACATAGTAAGATCTTTAGATCCCATTTTTTGCCTCCATGTGGGCCACTCTTTTCTCCATGTGCTCTCCTATATCTGCTACTCTTTATTCATTACTCAAGTACTTTCAACATGGCATGCTCTTTCGTACATCATTGGTTTTGCATATGGTGCTTGCCCTGTTGGAAAAAAAATCTCCTCCCCCTTGGCCATGACACGTTTCCATCCATGCTATTGACTTAAATCCTGACCCTGTCTGATCTTCCTACTACCCCACCATGGGTTCAGCTGAGCCTCTTTTCTGCTTCATCAACACCCTGTGGAATTGACCTTTCTCTTTGTGCCTGTTGCCTTATTTGTCTCCCACTCCAAACAACTTGTGAGTCCCTTGAGGAAAGAAACCATTTAATATCTATGTGTCCCCCCCACCCCTTAGAGAGTGACTTTTAAATGTTTGGGACAGTAATTCACATTAAGAAATGTAATTTAAATAATGGCTCAGAATATAAATATATGTCTGTGAATCCTTGTAACCAAAATTCACTGTAATACATTCTCTTCTCTTCTTTCTCATGTCTTTTCCACTTTATATTTGAATAAATCAACCCTCTCCCCAACTATTCTGCCTGGTTTTCCACGTCTAAGTAAACAGTATCACCAGCTGCCCACTTGTTCCAACAAACATTCTGAAAGAGTTATATTAATGATCTCTCCCTTTTCTCCACTTCTCTCATGCAGTCCATCTACTCTGCATCCACAGTATCCATCTTAACTCAAACATTAGTCCAGACCGTAACCATTCTCATTTGTCTAATGAAAATAGGTATTGCATGATCTTCTCAATTCCATAGTTATCTTTTCATAACCTCTTACAAATGGAAATCAAAGTCAGGCCATGCCACTCTGTATTAGTTTCCTATGGCTTCCATAACAAATTACTACAATTTTGGTAACTTAAAACAAGAAAAATTTATTTTGTCATAGTTACGGATGAATCCCTCTGAAGGCTCTAGGAGAGAATCCTTCCTTGCCTATTCCAGCTTCTTGTGGCTCCAATAATTTCTTGCTTTCTGACTGCATAACTCCAGTCTCTGCCTTCGTCTTCACATGGCACCTTTCCTATGTGTTTGTGCAGGAAATCTCTCTTTGCTTTTCTCTTGTGAGGACACCTGTCATTGGATTTAGGAGCCACCCTAAATCTAGGAAGACCTCATCTTGAAAATGTTAACTTAATTTTATCTCCAAAGATCCCTTTTCTAAATAAGTTCACAATTGTAGATTCCCGATGTGCATACTTGTTGGGGAACCACAATTCATCCCATTACACACTTTTAAATCCTTCAGTGACTTTTTGATGCAAATGTTTGTTTAACGAAACAAAATCCAGTAAAATTGGCTTCATTCCATTTTTAAACAAACATGTCTTAAAATTTAGTTAAGAAATTGTCATTTTGTTTTCTTAGATGATTTATTGTTATTCAATTTTCTATTGAATTTTTAAGTATCATTGGAATTTATTTTAGTAACGAGTAGGAATCATAGCTGAATTTTCTTCTAATTAATCACTAATAACCAATATTATTGATTATATCTCCTGTTTTCTTAAAATATTTTATGGTTTTTATGACAACTAGTATTTTTTAAAAATCTTTCCCATTATTAAAGCATTCTAAAGTATTTACCTATTTACTTTTTTAAACACAAAATTGGAGTGTGTGTGTGTGTGTGTGTGTGTGTGTGTGTTTACTGGAATATTATGAACATTATACTACTGATCCCCTAATGAAAGTAAACATGCTTGATGTATAAAGACATCTCCACTAGTTTGTTTCATTCATCTGAAAAAAAAAATCATGTGTTTTTAGAGAAATAATTGAGAAGAGTGAAAGGACTCATGGTGACAAAAATATGTATTCCTTTGGCTTTGACTGAAAAGGTGTCAAGCATCAAGGAAAATAGAACCTACCCCATGGGATTTCATTAGAAGTCAAATATGAATGATACACACAAAAATTATTGTGAAGAAATTTATATGTATAGATATATATGCTTATGTATATATGTATATGTGTATATATATGATATATAGTATCATACACCATACAGTTTTGTTTGCTCTTTTATTTATGTATCTAAGTAACAAATTATTGGTGTCTGCCTCTTAATGCTCGGTCTTTTAATAGTTGATTTATCTCAACTATGCTTAGAAGTTACAATTGATGATGGCAATAGTAATTAAGGAGAAAAAATCCACAAAAATTATGAGAAGAATCAGAATATGTGATCTAGTTCATTTTATACACCTTGAGAGTCTGTTGTTAAGGTTCAGATTTTGGTGTGCTATTGTAAATAACAAAGTCAATTCCTTTAAGCAATAATTCTCAACTTTGTTGAAATATTGTAATTAGTTGGAGAGCTTTTAAAAATCCCAATGCCCAGGCCATGCCTCAGAGCAATTAAATTGGAATCTCTGGTGTTGGAATCCAGACATCAGTACTTTTTAAAGCTCCCTAGGTGATTACAGTGTGCAGTCAAGGATGAGAATCACTTTTTTTGGAGTCATATTTTACTGTCTTTATTAAATCATATATGTGTGCATGTGCATTTTTGTATGTATGTATATGTTTATTTCTTGTCTTTTTGTTCCACTGGTTTGCTTTCTGATATCATAATGTTTATATTACTAATTTATTCATTTGCTAATATCATTTAAAAGTAGACATTTTCATCTTTTTCCTAAATATTTTTTATATTCTTAACTTTTTTTCTTAACATATATATATATATAATGTCGTGTATATACTTGAATAGTTTATGTTTCATTTACCATTAAAATGAATTTTATTTATTTATTACATTTTCAAATTTGTTATTTCTGGCATAGAGAAATATATTGATTGTGAACCAGGAAATTTTATTCAAGCCATCTTAATTTTTGCAGGTTTCTACTGGATTTATCTTAATCCATTATCAAACATAAAAATAATAATAGGTAGATTGGTTTTATTTTTTAGATAGTTTGGTGATATTGCACTTGATGTTCCTAGCTCAGAAAGAGAAATACTGCATTTTAAACATTTTCAAATGGAAAGAATTTGAGAAATCATCTAGTCCAGTGTTTTTCAAATTTTTGACCATATTCACTGTGAAAGGAAAAAAATAGTAAAGTTTTATGATGCAGTGTTTACCTCTAGTATGTGTGAAGCCTTGTGATAATTTTTCCACTATTCTATTTTAACTCATTTTCAAACATGTATCACCATACACAAAATTGTTTTCAAAATTCAACTGAGTGTTCAGACATGTCCAAAGACCAATTTTAGTCCAACATTCTCGTTTTGTTGATGAACTGAAAGCCACTGCCTTTAAGGAGCTTGCCCAAGGTTAAACAGCTAGACGGTGATAGCCTTCTGCTCTGTGGACAGATCTACTAATCAAAGTTTTATCCTGTCAGTTCTGTGCTTCTCAAAGTTGGTTATTCATCAGTATTACATCAAGCAGATGTTAACATATACATTTTCAGGCTCCTCTCCTTGGAACTGCTGAGTAAACTAGTTTATTTCTAAATCTAATATTGTGTATTTGTTTTATTTTAATGTGCATCTAGGCTGATATAGGCTTTTTAGAATAATTGAACCTCCAAATAGATAGCCAGACTGGATAGATTCTTCCATGTTGTATACTAGGATTTCTCCCACTAGTTGATAATGTCTCTGCATGTTTTTCATGTGCCTAGAGTTTATACTAAGAATAATTAAAATAGCTTAATTTTAATCATTATTTATTATAAGCATATTAATATAACAAATTGTGATTTTTCTTTATGCCCTTTACCCAACCTATCCCTCCCCAAATCCCACCCCTGCCTGCCCCCCAACTCTAGTATCCTTAGGTTTGTTTTCCCCTCACCCAGTTATAAGTGAGAACATGAACTATTTCTATTTCTTTGACTGGCTTATTTCACTTACACAGTTTTCTCCAGACTCATCCATGGTACTGAAAATGGCAGATTTTTTTTTTTTTTTTAATGGCTGAATAGTATTCCACTGTGTATATATATACCACATTTTCCTTTTCCAGTCATTCATCAATGGACACTTAGGTTGCTTCTATGTAAAATAGTTATAATTTCTAACTGAAAGTTATTTATTAAAAAGAGCAAAAATAAAAGTATACATTACAGATAAGCACACTATGAATAAATGTTGTTCTTTCCAAGAGAAACTAATTGATTTTAATTATTTTTTCTAAATTCTTACAGTATCTATACTGTAATTTACTACCTCATAGAACATTTTGTCCAAACTTTTGCATTCTTTAATATAAACTTTCTGAGGACATATTCTGAAAATTATTTATTGTGTGTGTATGCATATATAAATACAGGTACACTTATTTAGAAATTGTATACATGTACCACTGTGTCAAAACATTACATATGTTATACAACATCTATCCAAAAAAGGAAATTGAAAAAGTCGAGATAAAAAAATGAATAGAAAGAAAATTTTTCTTTCTATTCTCCAATGGATGATTTTGAAATCACTGACTGGGAGAATATTTCTCAAATGTTTCTTATGAGTATTTATTAAAAAT
>NW_007770308.1:0-5877 GCF_000696425.1 Galeopterus variegatus | reverse complement strand
CCCACTTCTGGCTGCTGTCCCTGTAAACATTACCTCACCCCCTTCCAATTCTTCCTCTACATCCCTCAGCCTTCCCAATGTTCCTCTATGGGACCCCGATAACACCCCCAACCATACTCTGGTGTCCTATCACTGCTTTCTGGGATCACCCACCTCCCCACCCCATTCTTCATTCCATTGCACAAAAAGGTCCACCATCACAAGCCACACAACGTCCCCACCGGGCACCTTTTTTTGGTGCAATGGAACCCTTTCCACCTTTATCTTTCCTAATACCTCCATCCCTTGCTACCTAGTCACGGTCATTCCCCAACTAATCTTTTATTCCCACGCAGAGCTTTTCCACCTTTTCCACCCACCCCCAAGACAGCGTCGAGCCGCCTTTCTCCCAGTTCTAGTGGGAATGTCCTTAACAACATCAATTGTTGCAACCGGCCTGTCGGGCGGGGCCTTGGGACACACTCTATGGTTGGTAAAAGACATTAATAACAAACTGCAAAAGGCCCTCACCTCCACAGCTGAATCTCTATCTGCCTTACAAAGACAAATCACCTCCCTAGCTAAAGTTACCCTACAAAACCGGCACTCGCATCTTCCTCCAGGAAGAATGTTGCTATTATATCAATGAATCAGGACTAGTAGAAACCAATATTGTCAAACTCACCAACCTAGCCTCAGACCTCAGAGCCAACTGCCCTAATCCTTTCTCCTCTTTTATCTAAGGCTCACTTCTCACCTGGGTATGGCCAATATTAGGACCCCTCGCTGTTATATTTATAGCCTGTCTTTTTCTGCCCTGCATTATAAAATTCATTGAAACTCAACTTGGAAGAATTTCTAACCAAACTTTTAATCAGCTTTTACTTAGAAACTACCAGCTCCTGGCCACCGAGGATCCTGCCCGCTCTTCACCAGATTAGCTAACCCGCTGTTAAAACGGACCTGCCTCATCGATGGTCCCTGTTCCTGGAAGCTTTGGCCGCAGACGCCTGGATGCTCTCCCCTAGAGCCTCCTACACACACTGGACTCAACAAATCACCGACCTTTGGCTTCAGGGAACCTTTCTAGAGTTCTCCCCCTTCAAAATTATCTTATTCTCTACCCTCTTTTGGGTCCTGTTACAAAATCCCCAATCTCCTCCCAATTCCTCTTCCCCTACTACACCCCTGTCCAGCAGGAAGTAGCTTGAAGATTACGACGACCCATTCCCACAACAGAGGAAAAAGGGAGGAATGTAAGGATATTGTGGGCACTCCAGCCGAGGGGGAGGGGGAAGGCACTCCCTGGCAATATGGCGCCCTTCCAGGTTCTTCTCCGCAGTAAAAGCCCGTTGGCGCCAAACCTCAACCAGTCACAAGTCAAGGCTCACCTCCTGCCCAGCCCTGTCCAATCAGCTACCGCCCCGTCCACCCCCTATCCAAACCCTGAACGCAGCTCCCTATAAATGTACGCGCAGTCCTGGAATAAAGCGGAACTTCTCTGGTGAACTGTCAGCCCGGGTCTCGCATGCTTCCTTCATCTGTCTGCCCTTTCAGCTTTCACCAAGACAAACAGTATCTTATATGTGATCCCCTGCAGTCTAGACAGAATATAACATACCAAACTCCTTTCTGAGAGCTTTTATTAAGTTCCATGTTGAACATTTTAATTCTTCTAGAGGTTCAACTACAAATATTGTCAGGGTCTGCATATTTATCTTAGTTTATAGTGCAAGCCTTTTGTGGGATGCTGCTTATGGAGTGTGCCTTATCTTTGCTCACCTAGAAATTAGAGAGTTCCATGTGACTTATAACACACAAAAAAATGCATGGCAGAGCATTGGAAAGAAAAATCAGTGGGTCAAGCATTGTACCACCACAGCTAGGAAAAATAAACCAAACTTCAATCAGTTTGGTTTCAGTTATTCTCACTGTGGGCAGAGGGTATGTAATAGGGGAGGAAAGGAAGGGACATTCTTTTGAAGGCTGTAAATCAGTTGATAGTCAGTTGTTACCAGGAGTTTTGTGCATGTTTTTTTTCTGGTATCACATTTCTAAACAGTGTCCAGAGCTGCCACTGGGAGGGGACTGGGTGAGTGTCCAAGGCTGTGGTGCTATGTGTGTGTTCTCCACAATTAGAGTATGCTATCATACTATTCCTGTTTCTATCTTTCCACAGAGGACCTGTCATAATGCCCAGGATCTAGCAAGTGCTTATCGACTAAAGGTTTGTTGACTAAAGGTGGGAAGCTGGTAAAGCCTCTGGGTCCAATAGCCATGAAGGGAAGATAATAACTATTTGCATTATCTCTGATACAAAGCACCAGCATCAGGGCCTCAAATACCCTAGTTATTAAAATTGCATTAAACACTTGGCTATATCACCCACTTGCAAGCAAAGGTCACAGTCTGGTTAAGAAATTCTTTTTCTCCTGTTTAGTCATAGGGAACACACCTTTCTAAAGTTTCACCTTTGCACCACTTATGCTTTGAACAATTGGGGGTAGCGGGTGGACAACCATTTTTTTCCCAACATAAGACGTATAAAAATACTAGGATCAGTAGCAAGGTAAAATTGGCTCTTTGAAAAAAGTTTTCAAATCTTCTCTTGGCTGTGACCTAGAATCAAGTGAGGATACAGTAATTACTTATTCAACAATGAGACATTTTGTTTTAAGTTTAGAACACTTGGCAGTTGTTCTCAATCCTTTTTTCTGCCCTACATGCCTGAGGGATATACACTGTTCTTTCTCACTAGCAGTGAAATCACTAATTAATAGTTTACGAAAGTATCTTGTTTTTTTTTTTTTTTTTTAAATCTTGTTACCTCTTTTCCCCACTTCCTCCTCCCAACATTTCTTACTTCGTGTTCCTGCCCTTTTCTCCTTCTCCAGCAAAATGGGTATGTAAACTCTAGGATATTGGAGCTAAATAACTGCCTTATTATTTTTTTTAAAGATCAGGTGGCATTCATTTTACCTCTGCATCGCAAACTATGATTTATTCATTTATTCAACAAGATGCCTATAACACCATTAGGGACTTTTGGGTCACATAAAGAAGTACAACCAGCTTCTTCCATCAAAGGAGATACATTTTAACTAAGGAGACATAAAAGATTTATGAGGAAATTAAATAATAATGCCAGCAATATAAAAGATGTTCCAAAGAGGTCCTATGACTAAATGCTATGTTACTAGTGACAGTAGTAACTAACATTTAAAAACACATCATTTCCCCATTAGCTCACTTGATTTTATCCTTAACACAAGTCTCTGGGGTAGTTTTCATACATTCCATATTAAATATAGGAAACAGTGGATCAGAAAAGTTAAGTGACTCGCACAGTTTTTAAGTGGTGAAGAAAGGACTCCACCTTGGGTCTTAATTCCAGTCCTAGATTGTTTTCTTATATGGGATAGAGAACTCATATGTAGGAGTGATAGGAAGAGGCTTTGTAAGGATACTGGGAAGCGATGTGGCTCTAAAAGACGGCTACCACCCAGACTCATAGCAAGGTTCATGCGGAAGATGGAGATGAGAAAAGAAGGGCACCCTCAGCTGGAAGAAAGGTAGGAAGAATGCATGTAAGTGAATTTCCCACCATTTTTCAAAAACACAGACCTATTGTTTCCAGAACATGCAAGCTTATCCCCATCTTTGAGCCTTTGCACTAGATAGTTCCTCTACCTGGAAAAAAAAAAAAAAAACATAATAAAAGGTAGTACTTACTGCATGTTTGCTATGTACAGGAACTTTACATGTTTTAACTCATTTTAATCCTTCCATCTCTGTGAGGTAGATACATACTAATACTATGCCCATTTTACAGATGAGCAAATAGCCTCAGAAAGGCTAAGAAAATCGTCCTACAGCATACAGTTAGTAAATGGCTGTGCATGGACTGGAATCCAGTCATCTGGCACAGGATTCTATGCTCTGAAGTATCTTCTAGACTGCTCACATTTCTGTTCTTTGCTAGGCTGACTTCCTGTACTTCAGATCTCAATATAAATGTCACTTCTATAGAAAGAATATCTCTGATTTCCCAACCAAAAGTGGTCACCCAGGCCCTTACTATTATATCACCCTATCTCAGGAATAAAACAGTGCATGTCATAGAGCAGGCACTCAATAAATATTTGCTGAATGAATGAGGATTATTAAAAGTTGGGATTTGGGGTTGTTTTGTATTTTGTGGGGTTTTTTGGTGGCTAGCTGGTACAGAGATGTGAACCCTTGACCTTGGTGTTACAAGGCTGTGCTCTATTGTATGAAAAGTTTATTACAATAACTAGAAGTTTAGAGCTGTGAGGTACTTTAAAATAATATATTTCATTCTCCTCTTTCATATCTGAGGAAAGTTGGGTGAAGACACAAGTGAATTGCTTAAAGTAATTAGCCATGTAGTAGCAAAGCAAGGACTCAAATCCAGTGCTCCTAACAACCAGTTCTCTATCTGTTAAGCTTATTACTTTGCTTACAACTTTGAGGGACTTTTAATAGTGTATTTTCAAAAAAATTTTTGATGATAGAAGCCATATTTTATGCTTCATTAAGGGAAAGAGTTAAGAAGCTAAAAGCCATGGGTATAGAAAAACTGCTCATTTTATTTGTAGGTTTATATTTTTGAGTAAGTGGAACATACTCAAAAATAATAACATAACAAACTGTAAAGCAAAGTGGTTAAGAGATTCACTAGTATTATACTTCTCTTTGAAGTCATTTTCAAAAGGAAGAGTTGTGAAGTTGCAAAAACAAAAACCTCTGTTCTACTGTAGTATAATTTAACTGGAAATATATAGTTGTCTTTAAACTTCCAATCTGCCCAATTTTCCTGTAGGCCAGATTGCATGGAATAGCTAAGCAAAGCCCAAATTAAGCATTATGTGCCAGGCTTTGTGCACATCCAATTTTAGCAGTACATTATCATCATCATATATTATATAAATATATATATTCATATACATTTACAGATATACATATTCACACATATAAATAACATATAAGATAGCTAATATTATCACTATTTTATCGATGAAGAAATCAATGCATTGAGAGGTTAAACTTGCCCAAGATCCCACTCTTGGAAAAAATGGAGCCAAGTTTGAACTAAGGCAGTATAGCTATACTGTCTTTCTATATAAAATTATATAAAACCTGAACCATAAGTCCTATTGCATCTTAATTTATCACCAAATTGTTCCCATTACCCACCAAGGTAATTGTCTAGGCTTATTAGGAGGGATAAATTTTTGCATATCAGTAACATTAAGGAGAGTAAGATATCCATATGACCAGTCTGCCTTACTCTAAATATCCTATTAGTCTTTTATCATGAAGGGCTTCCCGCTGTTTTCATTTATAATAGTTAATTCTTTAGTAACCAAAGTGATTTAACCTTCTACCTAAGCCCAATCTGACACAAAAATACTCCAATTACCTATGTATACAGCAAACATGTTATTTAATAACTAATCACAGATTCTACAGAACTCATTACAAATACTTACTCATTTAGATTAAACTTACATACATTTCCCCCTTTTTGTTCTCTAATGAAAAAGAGGAGACATAAGAAATTTAACAAACACTGAATATGATGGTAAAAAATTGAAAAATTTTGAGTAAGATTATAAATCGAGTTAGCCTAATTCTAGAAACAGAGGTTTCTTTTCCAGTTCCAGAGGTAGAGTTATTTTTTTTTCCATGTACATTATGCTTCCCATAGTATTTTCTTAATGAGTGCTACTCAGAAGCTTGTTCTTTTGAAACTTGTATGAAATGTCATTATGTGTCTGCTATGAAAGTGCCTCATATGGGGCCGGCCCGGTGGCGCACTGCTACAGTGCGCCGCTTGGGAAGCGCGGCGGCGCTCCCGCCGAGGGGTCGGATCCC
>NW_007770307.1:5017-5878 GCF_000696425.1 Galeopterus variegatus | reverse complement strand
AAAAAAAAAAATCTGGGAGAGGGTTAAGTTGTATTTTACACAATGAAGATTTATACTACATGAGAATGGGCACTTCTTACCAATATGTATGTTATTCAAAATATGCTTCTTAAAATGGAAGAAGTCTTTAAAGGTCAATTAGGTATTAATTTCATTGCCCCAAATTTATGCCCAAAATATAAAATTCATTAACAGTAATGGAATGGGATTCACATACTCTTGTCATTACACAATTGAAACAAAAAGCTATACATCCATGGTTTGAATAATAAAGGTATGGAATTTCTGATCATAATTATTTCATAGTAATTATTGACAATATTTAAAATCCTCACCTACTTATATAACATTTTTCATTTCTACTTAAAACTTGTAGTTTTGTCAATGTAGGTAAGGCTATTCATAAAATTTCTTTATGCCCAAGGATGTGCAATTCACTTTCTTATGATTACATTGTTTCAAAATCTATTTTTTTCTCCAACATCATCTCTGAAACAATTTTACTATGATTGTATTGTATCAAAAGCTGTATCTCATATTCACCAAATAATATATTTTTTTTCTTTCTTTCTTTTTTTTTTTTACTTTACTTTCCTGACACCAGACAGAAAAAAACATCTTCACTTTGATTATACTCGAACAAGTCTAAATAGTCTGCTTTCCTTTCAGAGTTTTCCTTTGTATTTGCCATTTCCAGGATTCAGTGCTATTTGCAAACCACTTAAAGTCCTATTCTGAATAAATAAACAGAAATTCTCATTATAAGGAGACTTCCAATTCATAACAGATGGAACAAAATAAAAACCTTTTGAAATATAGTTCAAGTTTTTGTGCCTATCATATGCAGAGTTTTTTTAAAAA
>NW_007770307.1:3737-4070 GCF_000696425.1 Galeopterus variegatus | reverse complement strand
TATAACAGCAAAAAAAATCTGCATATCATGGAAATGTTTTCCAAATATCTATTTGTTTTCATCAGAAGTGAGCCCCAATTTTGGTATCACTGGAAAGAAATGAGCTCGGGTGGCAAGCTGAGAATATTTTCTACTTTTATAAATATTTTAAATGCCATCTTCTATATATGAGAGAGTTTTCTGAACAGTTCTCTACAAAAAGAACAAACTCTAAATAATAAGAAAGACCTATAATTAAAATAAGACCTATGTATGTAATAAGAAAGACCTCGTGGTTTATGTTTAATGTCCATAGCATTTGATATTATTAATTAAAATAAAGTTGAATAAATT
>NW_007770307.1:0-2822 GCF_000696425.1 Galeopterus variegatus | reverse complement strand
TTATTATAATACTATAATCTGAACACAAAGAGTTTAAATCCAGAGTTTAAAGTTTTTTTATCATTATTAGTTTTTTTTTACATCTTCACAATTTGCATTAACCATGTAGTTAAACATAAACATTTTAAACTAATCTAAATTATTATAACAGCAAAAAAAATCTGCATATCATGGAAATGTTTTCCAAATATCTATTTGTTTTCAACAGAAGTGAGCCCCAATTTTGGTATCACTGGAAAGAAATGAGCTCGGGTGGCGAGCTGAGAATATTTTCTACCTTTATAAATATTTTAAATGCCATCTCTATATATGAGAGAGTTTTCTGAACAGTTCTCCACAAAAAGAACAAACTCTAAATAATAAGAAATACCTATAATTAAAATAAGACCTATGTATGTAATAAGAAAGACCTCATGGTTTATGTTTAATGTCCATAGCATTTGATATTATTAATTAAAATAAAGTTGAATAAATTAAATTAAATAATAAATTAATTCAATTGCCTAAAAATAGAACACCTAAACCTAGATATATCTTTATTTATGTTTTTAGTTTCTCCAGCACATTTATGTAGTAGTTTACGCATTAGTAGCAAAATGAATTTTCTTGCTCTTTGAATTAATCTCTATTATTATTATTATTTTTTTTTCATTTCCATTCAGGAGCATAAACACAGCATACATGCACACAAGATGTGTTTACCCCCTCCCCAAAGTTAACTAGTAAAAAAAAATCAAGAATTATTTATTACAGCATTATGATAAACTGAATATCCCAGAGTTGGGATTCATACCCCATCCAACTAACTCAGAGCTGTAACTTCTTCCACTATACTGCACGGCTCCTACTATGTCTATCTTCTGGTCATCTTTTACGATAATTGAAACAAGAAGGCAAAGATTCCTCATTTGGCCTCAGCTGGGAACATGTATGCCTGGCATCTCAAATTTTTTGCCACTTTGGCATGTCCCCAGATAACCATAAACACATTGCAGGTATTGATTTTTGGATTGTAAATACATTTTAGTGAATAGGAAATCAGCAAATACAAAATCTTTGAATAATAAGAACACACTGTGTATCGACTTAAGGGAATACTTGTAAAGTTCTTTTCCACTCCAGCATTTGCAAAAGTCACACTATTCTTTCATGTGTACCAGTGACTTTCTATGGTAATGACTCTTAAAGAAAGAACTGAAATTTTGATTTCTTTGGATGAGTACAGAAGGAAAAATGGTGGGAGCTTCACCCCAAATTAAAAAAAAAAAAAAATCACAGTTAACTAGTCCATAAAATAAATTTGTGAAGAGGGACAATTGGGTGTGGTCACAACAGCAGCAAAAAACAATTCAATTAGATACACACGTATAATTCTCTAGTTATCAGAGGGGATGTGAGACAAAACCATGTTTTATTTGTTAAGACATGGCTTTCTGATATACTTAACATTGAACAAGCTGTTAGCATTATTTAAAATGACCTCCATTTTCAGGCTAATTACAATTTTTAATCTATATTTCTCCCCATTATCGTGCTGAGTGCTTCCCTAATTAAATTGTTTTGTTCAACCATCTAAATGAAGTCCTTTGCTTCACTAGTTCATGCACTATGTGCCAATTTGATAATAAAGTAAAACAATTCCATACTTTATTTTTTGCATTTCATTCACTAGCTCTGAACTCAAATTTTTGCATATAAACCTCGTTTCATTTTCATCAGTAACATTTCCTTCAAAATCAGTAGTAATGTACTCTGCACTTTCTTATATAATTAGACACAAGCTTCTCATTAAAATATAATTTATTTTAAATGTATATTTGAATGCTATTCTGTTCTCTATGTAATATATAAAAGAGACTCCACCCCAACCAACCGTAACCCCCTCGGAAAACAAAACAAAACAACGACAACAAAAAAACAAATCAGAAAATTCCTGGAGTTTATCTGGAAGCTGTACAAACATAAGATTTTATCTGTTTGCATACATTTGTTGTGACCAAAGTACTGGATTAATAGATTTTTACTTTGCCCGTCCACCAACTTTGAGCAAACCACCACTTTCTCTGAACATGATTTATTTAATGTATTCAAGTGAACAAATAATATCTATGGTAGATCACATGGTTATGGTGGGAATCAGATAAAATAATTTGTTACTTAAAATTGTAAGACAAATGTAAACATTTTTATTTGTTGTTTTATGGAGAGAGATTCTAATTAGTTAAACAAGAATGCAATATATAATCATTAGATCTGTACATGTAAAAGTAGCCGTGCCGGTGCCCCTTGATTACTTTTAAAATTCTCTCTCAACACCCTCATCCCCAAAGAGGATGCCTTACATCTCTTGTCCATCAAAATTCATGAAGCATAACAAGAATTACAGGCTATTAAAAAACTATTATGTTCTATGTTGAGCTGCACATCAAAGGTTTGAAATCAATAGGAGGTAGTTGTGGGAGGCAGAATAATGCCCCCTCCCCAAGATACCTATGATGTGAATATATTATGTTACGTGGCAAAATGAACTTCACAGATTAAGATTAAGGATGCTGAGATGGGAAGATTATCCTGCATTATTACAAAAGAATAATAAGGTTTCTTATATATATATATATATATATATATATTTAGTTAATTCTCGTTTCTTAAGATCAGGATATGTCCTCCTTTTTATGTGAGCATTGATCTTATCTACACAGAACAGTCTCTTCTATCCAATTAGTTCTACCTTCTGATTTTTCCATTTGTAATAATATTCTGATGAGACATATTGATGAGGACTTTTGAAGCAGCTGGCCTTTAGTATAATTACAATCCTT
>NW_007770306.1:4806-5878 GCF_000696425.1 Galeopterus variegatus | reverse complement strand
CTGTATGTGGGATCCGAACCCTCGGCAGGAGCGCAGCCGCGCTTCCCAAGCGGCGCACTATAGCAGTGCGCCACCGGGCCGGCCCTACAGTATCAGTTTTATTCAAGGCTATTTGCTATGCAGACTTTGTGACAGATAACTCAGATAAAAAGGGTAGCACAGAAATGCAAGATGTACAGAAATGAACTCTTTGAAGAGCTGTCTTCCAATAATATATTCCTCATATTATTCCTTTACATATAGGCATTACAAATTTCTACTCTAAATAAATGACCTGTATTTTCATACTCTTAATGGTGTTTTTCTTTTAAATAAACAAATGTTGTTAATATTAATAAAGTCCAAATGACAGTTAATGCTTTTTTTTTGAGTGTCCTGTTCTAAAATATTTTCCTGTACATAGTTACAAAATGTTTTCCTATATGTCATAGTTTAGAAAGTTGATAGTTTTACATTTTCACATTAAAATATATGGTGTGAGGTTAGGAGTTAACATTCATCTTTTCTATCCATACAGATATTCAGTTGAACTAGCACAATTTAACAAAANTCAAAAAGAAATACTGCAACGCTTCTATCCTTCATTCATAAATGCTAGGTCTTTAAAAGCCAGGCATTTCAAGAGTGTGGGGAGTAATATTAGCATACACTGATTGAAAAATTGTGGATTATTTTTATTCTCTGGAACCAAATGAAGGCAAAGCAAAAGCATTTTTAACAATTCAAAATAGTGAGTTGGGTCTTTGGGTAATTAATCAGGATATAGTCAACCTGCTTGTTTTCATTAAAACTAGTTGACTAGGAAAAGGGTGTGTTGGAGGAGGGGTGAGTAAGGAAAAGATCATCTTTTTATAATGAATTTGAGATTTATTTTCCAGAGTTTATCTGTATTGTACACTCTGGCTGAAATATGGATTCAAACTCAAAAGCAGATAAATAACAGCATAACTCACTTGCAACGTTTTCAATTATGACTATAAATAGACACTCAAGTAAATCAAATATCTTGCCTAGAGTTTCTTTGTATTCCATAAAAAAAAATAAAATTTCTTTTTCCCAAAGAAAATAATGT
>NW_007770306.1:2452-2733 GCF_000696425.1 Galeopterus variegatus | reverse complement strand
AATCCTGGAACCCTCCTGTTGGCCTCACTCTCTGACCCTTCTTAAGGGACAGCTCATGGTGACCAGCCAGCCCCCACCATTCCAGACCCCAGCCACAGGCTTCCCACTGGGCATGAGCTGCTCTACTCCCCATGGCCATGCTGTGGTCTTTGCATGAGATGCAGGTGGACACCTGCCCTGAGCTGGGCCACAAGCCCTTGGGCCTGATAGATAATGTCAGTGCCCAGATCAGAGGGTTGTCACAGAACATCATAATCTAATGAACACACTTGCACAGTGCC
>NW_007770306.1:0-291 GCF_000696425.1 Galeopterus variegatus | reverse complement strand
TGCAATTCAGAGCCAGGTGACATCTGAAGTTAGGCCCATCTCCTTCCAGGTAGCTGGAAGATGGAGTGTTGTCATCACCTCTCGTAGAGTGACTGAGATGCAAAGGATTACTCAGAGCTCACGTAACCAGAGCACTGAGAGGCCTGAAGTGTCTGTACCCAGGGAGAACTCCTTCAAGAGAGAAGGGTCCCAAGCACAGCACTGGATGAGGTTTTCTCTCAGCTTTTATTGTATAGGCAAGAAAGTTACAGAAGAAACACAGGTGGTTAATCAGTCACAGTGAAAACAAAC
>NW_007770305.1:5578-5878 GCF_000696425.1 Galeopterus variegatus | reverse complement strand
TATTTTTGATTTTAAGCATGTAAGACTTTAGTATTTTTTAATCAAAATTTTTATCATGCTAAAGAAAAGATACATAACATATACTTATTTCTTTGGATTTTCTCTGCTTTAAAAAGTGTGAAAAACCTCATTTCAGCTGAGGTATGTTACACAGTTATTCAAGCTTCAAATGAAAAACACACCTCTGCCACTGTATAAGTCTAGAAAGAATTGTTTTCTAGGGAATGTAGACAAACAGGGCTACGAGAGTCAAAGTCAATGTGAATTCTTTTAATTAAATAATTTGAAGATGAAGAACTC
>NW_007770305.1:2583-3769 GCF_000696425.1 Galeopterus variegatus | reverse complement strand
GAAATAAAGAATATAGAAAATAGAACATTGTGGGTGTTTTTTTGTTTGTTTTAAGGAAAAAAATACAGAAAGTAATCTGAAGGCAATTTTACCAACTTACTATTTTGCCACCTATCAACAATTCCAACAGCCACTTTAAATCATGTGGCTTAAAAACAGTGAGAATTGCCGTAGTATTAGGATCATTGTGATTGGGATCTGAAAAAACAGATTCTGGATAAAAAAGTCGGAAAGTCGTCCTTCTCCCAACTTCCTCTTCATGTCCTACAACAGGACCATCATTCATTCTGTGGGTAATGAAACACACAAGTCATGAAGACCAAGCACAGTACGAGCCATTTCTATCACAATTCTCAGCGGATTCAGAGAGACAAACATCAACCATTTGTCCTGTACTCTTAAGTCACAAGACAATAAATAGATCTATCTTCCACACATACTGGCCAAGGAGAAAATTCCTTCTCATGGAATAGCTGCTTGATGGAAGGCAGAAATGTTTGTATGCAAAAAATAATTGTGGGGTCTTACCTCCAGGAAAACTGAAGACTAAAAAGAAATGGGAACACAAAACCACAGAATATTAAAGTCAAAAGAGCCCTCAGAGGACAGCCACACAAAACCCCTTGGATTTATGGATAAGGCCCCTGAGATCCAGAGAGATAAAGTTACTTGCCCAAGATCACANAAATGAAGTAACAATAAAATTGCTCTATTATACTTGAGCAGAACCAAATGCATGTCTGTTGCTAGAGTGAGCTAAAGAACCACAAAGGATCTAGTGTTGGGTCTGTGTGTGCTCAACGCCAAGGTTAGACACGCACCATTTATGCACACACTATGAAGGCATGCTTTAAAAAAGGAATGCTTTGTTTCCAAAACAGTGTCCCCTAGAAAGATAAATACTGTTTTACCCTTTGCCACTGACTCTATGTAATATAAGACAGTCTTAATAACTCTTGAAATGACTTTCATAATGTCCCCATGGTGTTTTCCCACAAGGGCTTGCCGTGGTTCTAAATGATCAGATTTGGACAATTATGGGTAGAGAAATTTGTGAATGCTTCAAAATAGTTTTGTAGATAAGTTGTCACACCTTCCTCAACATGGAGAATAAACAGAAAATAAGGTGATCTCTCTAGGCAGAAACCCTAGGCTGCTTGTAACCCAACACAACTCCCAAACACTA
>NW_007770305.1:0-914 GCF_000696425.1 Galeopterus variegatus | reverse complement strand
CAAAACATACTTCCAGTCTGTCCACTTACCTCTTTCTCTCCCATGACAATCCTGTCCCAACCCACCACCATGTCCTATCTGAATACAGCAACCGAAATTGGCCGCCTAGCTTACACCCTTGTTCCTCACATTCCATTGTTCATGCTGCAGCCGGAATAGACATAACCAGACTGCACAGCCCTCTTGCTTAAAAAGCCTTCAAAGACTTCCTGTTGTACTTAAAATAAAATCCAAGTTTCTAACCCTGGCTTACGAAGTCCTAAACAGCCTGCTCCCTGCCCACCACTTCAGCTTTCAATTGCACCCCTCTCTTCCCCAGCCTGCTGTCCTCCACCCTCACTGGTTATTTTGCTGCTTCTCTCAAACTCAGGGTCATGTCCTCCTGAGGACCTGCAGTAAACATTCTTTCTGCCTGGACTACTCTTCCCTAATCTTCATGTGGCTGGTACTGTATGGTCACTTAAGTCCAACTTAGCTGTCATCTTCTCAAAGTGGTCATCCATTCTAAAGTAGCCACTCAATCATTCTCCATCATACCTTTTTAAAATTGTCTCGATGGCATTTATTACTATATTTTATTATATATTTAATTACTGCTTTCTTCCCTTCATTTGAATGTAAGCTCCACGGGAAGCGCAAACATTGTTCTTATCCAATCCTATCTGCCCTGTGGCTAGAAGTATGCCTGGCATTCTTTAAGGGGACTTAATAAATATTTGCTAAATGAGTGACTGAAATCTAGGCCTAACTCTAGCCAACAACTGAGAGAGAAAGTTGTACAATCAAGTACATAAACAAACTGAAGCAACTCTCCTTCCTACTTTGGTACAGCTGTGTTTTAAAAGGAAATCATTTTTCGGTGATGGGACATAATAATCAACTACATTGTATATTGACAAAATAAAAATAATAAA
>NW_007770304.1:0-5879 GCF_000696425.1 Galeopterus variegatus | reverse complement strand
TTGGTAGAATGTGTGCATATTAAGAAGTGAAGTGAAAACAGCTGAGTTAGTTTTGTGCAGTGTTTCCATCATTCTGGCAAAAACAAAATATATATGCATGGACAGGCTGAAAAATATGAATTGTATAATTTCAGTAATTCTGCCCAAAGCTTAATTCTCTTGTATTTACATTTAATACTGGCATTGCATAATATAAAGGTGAGTGGTAAAATTCATGCTAGGAATATTAATTTTTTTTTTTTTTACTTAGAACAATATTAAATGACAAATAAAAAACATCATGGGTTGAGAGAGAAAGAGAACACAGATTTTAAAAAAAAGAGCTTTATATTTTAGTACTGATGCTGGAGGATAAGGTCAGGGAAGTTCCGATAGCCTCAACACACCCAGTCCTTTTACCAGGTTCTTGACTCTGCCACGGGTAAGAATTCAAGAGCAGAGTCACAGTAGAAGGTAAGAACAGGTTTAATGTAATGAATAAGAGATACAGATTCCATAGAGAAAGTGCAGCCTAGCTCCAGAGGCTGAGCAGGGCCCACTCCAAGTTTAACACAAAAGTCAGAAATACATGCTTAAAGTTTGCACAAGCTCAATTGGTCTCCTTTTGGAGCATGTTCATTGGTCAAATCCTATCACATGCACCAGATATATTCAAGAATATGTTGTGCTCTTTAGCACCTCCAGTGGAAGGTCATTCAAGGATTAAACTCCACTTTACTGTGCATGCTCAGCTACCTGGGTTTTAAAATCCCACTCTACAGAGCATGCCCAGCCACTTGACTTGCATAAGCCAGCCCCTTGTGGTCTCAATTTCCCACATGTTGATGTGGAAAATAGGTCTAACTAGCAACAGTAGCTTTCCTCTAAGGGAGGGCCTGAGACCTTGGGGAGTGGCTCGAAACCCAGAGGTGTGTCCTGAAACCCAAACCCTCCTATCTCAGTACGTTTAATAGCATTTTCTCCCTGATTTTTGCACTGGACCCCACAAATTCTGGAGTCCACCCTGCACAGGAGGTTAGCATCTTCCATGAGAAAAACCTTAGAGATCATCTAGCTCAATCCCTTCATTAGACAAGGAAGACGAGGCCAAGAGAGAAGTGACATCTTACTTAGGAAATTAAAAGGAAAGAGTAGGATGAGAGGAACTCTCTCCATTTCAGACACTGAGGACTGAACTGGGGTTTCACTGAAACACACTAAGTTCACGTCCTCGTGAACTCATGCCTCTCAGCTCAGGTTCTGTAATGCCACGGCCTCCCACCATGCTCTGGGGCTCCCAGGGCCAGCCTCATCTCCAGCATTAGGGGCAGTGGGGCCGAGTACCCAGCATTCTTTGCAGAAAGTGCATACCTTGGCCTGGGCTCAGCATCCTGGGCACCCCCACCGGCATCCCCCCAACACATTCAACAGCCAAACAAGATCCTACACCACGACTAAGTCCCAATGGCCCTGAGCCTATGGGGACTTTCAATGGACACGTGTTTTTTTCTTGGAAACATTTGGTTTCTAAGAATTCCTCAAAGCCTTTAATAGTTTGGAAAAGGAATAATTAGAAGTGAGTTTTAGGGGAGAACAGGGAGTCCTAACGCTATGTCCTGAATCTTCCTGTCTTAAACAAATTTCTTCCTTCCCACGAAGACAGTATGGAAGGGAAAAAAGCATGCTAGAACTGAATTAAGAAAGATGTCTTCCTGTTACTCTGGTAAAATCCTTGCTGGGAGGCTGCAAAACATTGATGTTGAAAGATTTTAAAAATTTCGTTCCAAGGCAACTGACTCAGTAACACATGTAACAAGAGACTTTTTTTCAGACATGGTGTCATCTGATATCCCCAGCAAGCACCACACACACAACACACACACACACACACACACACACACACACATGCATGCATGCACACTTTATTTTCACTTCTAAAGCAAGCAAGAAGAAAATAGATACTTGTCCTCAAATTTGAGTGATATCATTTTATCTTCCCCAACAACCCAAGGCATTCCCAAAGCACAGCAAACTATGTTTGCAGCTTTGAAAGGACACTGTGTACCCAAACACGATTTTGAACTCCACCCTGCCTTCCCTCCACCTACATTAAAATCCTTGAACGATGTTTTCTTTGAATGGTACGTTTTCCAGGATTTCTTCATGTTGCCTGAAAAGTATTGCTTTTCAAATCAGAGCGTTTGGGGCACAGACCCCAGCTGACTGTGGGGTGCTGAAGCAGATGGGAGCTGCAGTTTCATAGTAGGGGAAAGGGCCTCCCACTGCCCAAGGACCACTACACCCTCTCCCAGCTTTTGGGCTGCCCAAACTTTATCAGGGAACTGCCTTCTGGGCCATCAGCAGCAGCAAGTTTTACCAAAAAAAGGCCCACCCTCTGGCTTTCTGGCCGTGAGGCAGCTTCAGACTCCACCCCTGATCCTTGGGCTCTGCACAGATCCACCCCTCACACACAGCCCTCCCAACAGACCCTTTGCTTTGGAAGTATTCTTCCTTTCTGCCAGCTCCTACGTGCTGGACTTTTGGATTCTCATTTGTATCCTGAGCTTTCTCGCCAGAACTCAGAATTCAGTCCTCCTGCCCAGTTCTCCTACTGCTCTTGCAAGAACCAGCTCCAGTGCAGCCTCTCAAGACCTTCCTCATAGCTCTGATGTCCATTCTCCAGCATTTGAGCAGTGCCTGTATTCTAGCATATTATCTGACGCTTGTGTTGGCCTCCCCGACTGGATTGTCACTGAGGAGCAATGACTCATTTATTTATGCCTCCCGTTCCACCCAGATGCCTAGTGCAGGCCTGGAATACAGGCACACACTGGGTGCTCAATAAATATTTGCTGAATAAATCAGAAGTTCTTTACTGCAGGTGCAGAATTCCTTATTGACATACCTGCACAAAAACCCAGTAAGTAAATGTGGTTGTAACTTTCAGTTTCATAAATGCCTTTTGAAACCCCTCCCCCAGCACTGTGAAAGGCTGTGAATAGGGAGGTTGTCACACTTGTAAGATCTAAAAAGTCACGTGGGATGCTCTGCCCAGCTGTAGGGCACTAAGGGCTGTTGTTGAGCTTTGAACAAATCCTGGGATTATATATAATTGAAAATCTGACTCCAGGAGCCTGGAGAGCCATGAAGGAGTTTATTATTCTCCATCCCCACGTGCTTCTCCTCTGTCTCTTCCCCGCCCCCTCTGACCTGACATCCTGCCATACTCACAGCAGGCTCTCCAGACCCCTCGGGCCTCAGAGCACCTGTGCCTGGCAAACAGCCGCCTTCCCACAGGACTAGCAACTCACAGACCACCTGCACACCCACCCACACCCTTCTGGCTGCGATGGAGCATCAAAGAGGAAGAGGGAGGACCCGGAGGCCAGCTGGGGCAGAAGCTCCAACACGGCTGGCTTATCCCCGAGCTTATCTCAGCAGGGGCCTGCAGAGGTGGGGGACAAGGATTTGAGGCCACTGTGAGTCCATGGTGTAAGCTTAATGCCATTTTCAGCCCATGTGACCCACCTCCTCCCTTCCCCACACTCTTGGCCTGAGCGAGTTCCTCCCATGAACACAATAAACTCTGAGGCCTCTAATGTTGCACATTCCAAGGCCAGGAGACCAAGAAAGTGGACTATTATTAGTCCATCAGAAGAGGCAGGTAAAGATCTTCCAAGCCAAGGAATGTAAAACTTGTTTAGCTGCAGAGTTCTTTCTTCAAAACAACCTTTTTGGAAAGCCAAACAAGCAAGACCTATAATAAACCCAGAAAGAACAGTTCACACTTCTGCTCTCTGGTTTCACTTCTACTGGGCCACGATGTTTTCATTTCACTCTCCTTCCTTACCTCCTTTCTTTTTCTGACAAGCTGAGGTCCCTGACACCTCTGAACTCAAATATGGATGCAGTCAGGGACTCTAAACCCAGCAAAGCCAGGCCAGCAGGCAGGACTTCTCTTACGCATTCAGGGATGGTGTTTATGGAAAGCCGTAGAAAACAGGCACATTGATGAGTGCGTTAGTCAGAATATTCTTTCTTGTGAGTGAAACAAGCTTAATTAAAAGGGGGTTTATTTATAAGTCAAGTGAACAGATATGATGTGGGCGGAGGGGAGGGGATGGAGAGGAACGGATAAAGGGGCATGAAAATCAACTACAATGTATATTGAGAAGTAAAATAAAAAAATTTTTTTTAATGGGGTTTTATGGGAGGCATCCTGGAGCATCCACACACATATGTGGGCTTTCAGTACCTAGAATTGGGGCTCGGTGCCAGGAGGACCCCTCTTTCTCTGTCTCTCTTCTCTCACTCTCTCCAGCACAGATGGCTTTTCACTGTGTGACTGAAAACACAGCCTCTGGAAGCCCTAGACTCCCATGCCTCTGGCCTCCCTGGGAGAAGAGGCCTTCACCACCAGCTCCTCTTAGAACATTCCTAGGAAAGGTCTCTGATTGGCCCAGATTCTGTTATGTGACCATCCCCGAACCAATCACTGTAGCCAGAGGGATGGCACATGCCACCCCACAGCCAATGATACAGAGTTCTGGGATTGGCAGCCTCTCAGAGGCACAAGGAAGGGGACCAGGGAGAAGTAGTTCCCTGAAGAAAGAGGGGCCCCTGTTAAGTTAAAAATGGTCAACGGTGCAGGTTCTTAACAGTTTGACAGAGACTCTCTTGGAGAGTTTCTGTGACAGAAACTCACAGTTCAAGCCTTAGGGACTGGGGCAAGGAGGGTCTTGCAAAGCCCCTCAGACCACCTGTGGAGGAAGCCGTCTCACTCCCTCCTGACACAAGCAAAGCTAAAAACCAGGCCTTAGCTGGGAACACATGTGTTGCTTTTCCTTTTAGACTTAATTCATCTTGAAAGGCTCTTCGTCTTATCTTGTGCAACTGAGCAGGGTGAAATGTGTTGGTTCAATGGTGCAATAAACAAGCTCTTGTTACAAGAAACGTGACGGCTCAGCCCCCTGAGCCATTTGGTGACCATAATCTGACATTACAGAAGCTTTCCTTGTGAGGCCAGAGATATCTGAGCTGCTGCTTCCCCTTTCAAGAGACTTCAGCTAATGGCTTTCCGTGCTATTAGTGGAACGAGTCCAAGCTATCTTTGATTTGTGGTCGCTTGATTGGGTCCTGAAAGGAGAGGCTCAGCTCTGCAAGAAGGAATAATAGCCTGGGAATTCTGCAGAGTGAAATCATTCCTGTGGAGCTGGAGGGACAACAGATTTGAAGAAACTTAACTCCTCCGGCGAGATGAAAAGATATGTAAAGGTTTCTCACTCCTATTCTGGGCCCTTCCTTTCCTCTGACACCTCATTTCAGCCCTTTCTTCCTCACCAGTTTTCCTGACACTGGGAATGTTTTCTTAGAAAGGAGGGGAGTGTCCTTAGATCCTGCCACACAAGGCCTGAAGCCACTTGAAAATGATCTAGCCACACAGTCTGGCGAACAGGTCAAACCACCATATTCTTATATAAGCAAAATGTCAGTCCTCTGACTGCACCTAAACTCCGCCTGTGCATTTCAAATTCACTCCAGCCACTGTAGAGTCAGACTGTCAGAGTGGGAGGACAGCACTGTGTGAGGCCATTCAATAGACCGTCCTTCACTAATAGGAAGGGAGATGCCACTTGATACAGTAAAGTTGCATGACCACCTGCATGCATCTGGGCTAACCCACAGGCCAATTTTAGGAGTCTTTGTACCATTTTATACAAAAGAAAATGACCATAGAGCTCAACACTGTGCTGTGGATGCTTAACAAGTTGGAAGAAAGACACCAATGAGACAGGATTTGTTTTGGCACTGGAAACGCGGTTTCATCTTCAGAACCATAACAACCAAAGGCTATCTCAGGCTTGGAAAGACTTTTTCTTCTCCTTTTAATTTTGGAATAA
>NW_007770303.1:4767-5881 GCF_000696425.1 Galeopterus variegatus | reverse complement strand
AGTGAGCGCTGTGAGCTCACCGGTCATCCCTATATAGGATCCGAACCCGCGGTGGGAGCGCCCCTGCGCTCCCAGCGCCGCACTCTCCCGAGTGCGCCACGGGCTCGGCCCGGGAGCTCTCATTTTTTAAATGGACTTCTTAAAGTGCAGTGTTGTTCACCTGGAATGTTCTACATATGGCTGTCATAATTCTAAATTATCTTTAGTAAAATTTTGCCATTTTTATAAGTATTGTACTTTCTGGGGCCTAATTTTTATACATGTAAAAAGCACCTGTAGCCAAAAGGTGGAGTACTTGGTTCTTTAGAAATTAAAGATTCATTTTTACATTGTATGTTGGGTTTTTCAAAGGTGAGATAAACACCTAATAGGGAAACACCATGGGGTTGTGTTGTGTAATGCTTTCACAGTGTTCCTTTGTTGCACAGATTTCCTGAAGCTGGCAGGTTACTTGACCTAATATCAAGTAACCCATGTCCATGACCAGCTTTTCTTAACACAGGTGTCTTATTTTTTTGGTGGCAAGCACTCTAATAGCTGTGCAGTGCCCAACCAGTGCTCCCCCAGTTAAGTCATGGCTTTGGCTTTGAGATCCCCTTGACCAACTTAGCCAGTGATCTTCCCTACCTAATTACCCATGGAAAAGAAATAGAGGATAAGACACAAAATCCCTGTGAATTTCCAAAAGCTGATGTTCACACCTCCTGCAGTAATTGCCATTTATTGCCAGTTTCTGTCTGATCCAGTCAGACACCTGAGGCTTCCCTACAGGACCTGTCCTATTTCTGTGGTGACTGCTGCTCTTGTTAGTGATGTGTCAGCCACCGCAAACCCCAGAAGATCATATGCTCTCGCACAGCACAAACTAACCTTTGGTACCCACGCCAAGGTCATGCACACTCTCACAGCACAAACTAACCCCAGATTTGAAAGCCCAAAAGATCACAGGGTTCAATATTAAAAGAGCAGAGTCTGACCCAAGAAGAACTTACAGCCCTCAGGGCTCCGTGAGGAAGACGGGAACTCAAAAGGGGCCAGCGGGGCCTCTCTTGCATGTCTTAAGGGGCCTCAGGAGTTGTCAGCAGTGTCCTCCGCATCCCTTTGTCATCTCAAC
>NW_007770303.1:2408-3602 GCF_000696425.1 Galeopterus variegatus | reverse complement strand
GCCAACAGCCACCCCTGCCCTCCCTGGGTCTCTTTTCCATCCTGAGCCCTCTTGAGACTAGCACAGAGGCTCAAATCCTGGGTTCAGGTCCCACAATCACCGTTGATTAGCTGTGTGCCTTGGGCGTGATTATCTAACCTCTCTGTTTTATAGTGGAGGAAAGCAGGTTAGAGATAAATACCTTTTTACTTTCCTCATAGGCTTGTTGCCAGCACTAAAAGAAATGTCAGGCACACAATAACTCTCATTACATTTGCTAATATCATCATCATCTAAGTAAGAGCTGAGCCTTTGCTATTGACTGACAGTTGTGAGGTATAGAGAATATTTAACTAGAAGACAAACGATTTTTGTCATTCTCAGTCTCGTGGGTAAGGCTGTAATCGGAACAAACAGCACAAATATAAAGGTAACGTGCTGATCCTGGTGAGGTGGAATCAAGTCTGGTAGCCCATGGACAAGCTTGGAGGCTTCTCTGTTTCCTCATTTGTAGAGTGGGAGAAAGGATGCCCACCTCAGATGGTGACAAATACTACCTTCCTATTCCTGCAGAATCTTCATGCCCCAGTGGGCAGTGGCCATCAAGTCTGGCCTGAGGGATGCACTCTTGGAGAGGGGAGGAGCAGTTGAGGCCTTGTGGTCCTTGGTCACCCTGCCGAGTGGCCTTGTGAAGCCCTCTGCACTTGATTATCTGAGCGTCCTCACTGGTGGAAATCCATCAAATTACCTCTCTTCTGCTCTTATATCTAATTGACTTACTGACACTTCTTGAGAATAGCTTGTCCTCACCTGTGAGTCTCCCCAGAACAAGGCGACCAGAGCCCTAGATGCAGAAGGAGCCAAGGTTAGAGTGTACCAGATGACCCGATGAGGTGACCTGTGCTTCCCACCCTCTCCTGGGCCTCCCTTGGGTGGGAGGCACAGAAAGGACCTGGGTGCTCTTGCCAGTGATCCAAGGCCAAACTCTGTACCCGAGCAGCAGGCTGCCATTGGGGAGCTCTTCTCTCCTATGTCCGTGCTTTATCCCCTACACCAGCATTCAAAGGTGACTCGCTTTCACCTAACCACCCCACCCCCACCCCTGCACTCCTGGACCTGAACAAAGACTGAGGCTGAGAACAAAGAGAAAATGTTCTGGCACTAGATCTGCCAAGAGACAGCCCCTGGCCTGGGTAGATTGTATAATTCAGTAAA
>NW_007770303.1:0-796 GCF_000696425.1 Galeopterus variegatus | reverse complement strand
TCCCCCTCCCTTGTGTCAGCCCAAGCAGGACCTGCTTAGCTGCTTTCCTTTGAGAGATGGGTAAGGGGTCATCAGGCTCCTCCTGCAGCTGTCTCATGGAAGGGAGGGTAACACTCCTGCCTTGGGCATAAAATGTTCTTTGGAACTTGATGCCTTCTGAAATCACCTTTGTTCCAGACTTCATAAGAAATAGGTTGGGGGGGGGCGTGGTATGAGGTCCTGGCAGAACCGTGATTGTCAGGGATGTTATTCAGACTTAATGGGTGCTGGGTGGCTGCCTGTGTAAATCCCACTCCCTGCCCCTGGGCTGTGTACTCCAGATGGGGCCTGGGCTTCTGTGCTGGAGCCCTGCGGGGACTTGTATGTGGCCTCCAGGAAGGCTTCCTCCTTCACTCTGCCCCAGAGATGCCTGTAGATCCAGGGTGTGATGGGAGCAGCCCTGACCTCTCCAAACAAATACTCACTTCCTGCCTCCCAGAAGACCCTCCTGTCCAGTCAGGCTGGCCTCTGCCGATTCTCCCCTCCTCACCTTTGCTTATACAGTTCCTTGTCAACTGGACTGACTGTCAAGGTTCAACGCAATTTCCACCTTTCTTGCAAGGCCATGCCTTGGTCTGCAGGGCTGATCTCTCCTGTGTCCAGACTCCTTTAAAGGTTGGTGCCATATTGTTTGGCACCATCATTACCATCTTGCAGTTTGTGTGGCTTCCTGTGGGTATATCCTGCCTTCTAGCTGGAGCAGCCTCAGTGTAGGGTGGCACTTTGGTGGGAGTTCAAGTAGCACCTGACCTGGAAT
>NW_007770302.1:5503-5881 GCF_000696425.1 Galeopterus variegatus | reverse complement strand
TGGAACAGAGAATACAGAAATCAACCCACAAACCTACAGCCATCTGGTCTTGGAAAAAGGCACCAAGCCTATGCACTGGGGAAGAGACTGCCACTTTAGCAAATGGTGCTGGGAGAACTGGATATCAGTATGCAGGAGAATGAAAATAGACCCATACCTTTCACCATACACTAAAGTCATCTCAAAATGGATTAAAGAATTAAACATACACCCTGAAACAATACAACTTCTTAAAGAAAACATAGGAGAGACACTCAGGAAATAGGACTGGACACAGACTTCATGAATAGGACCCCCAAAGCACAGGCAACCAAAGTAAAAATAAACAAATGGGATTACATCAAACTAAAGAGCTTCTGCACAGCAAAAGAAACAATT
>NW_007770302.1:1366-3492 GCF_000696425.1 Galeopterus variegatus | reverse complement strand
GCTCCCCTCCCTCTGAAACCTGTAGGGAAGTCCTTCCTTGCCTCTTCCGGGCTTCTGGTGGGTGCCAGCAATTCTTGGCATTCCTCGCTTGTAGATGCAGGACTCCAATCTCTGTGTCTGCCATCACAGGCGTTCTTCTTGTGTCTCTGTTTGCTCTGTGTTTTCACGTGATCTTCTCCTTTATGGGTCTCTGTTCAGCGTACCTTCTTATAACACCAAGTAGATGTTCCCTGACTTACTGTGGGGTTACATCCCAGTAAACCCATTATACGTCGATCGTAAGTTGGTAATGCATTTAATACTCCAATAAGCCCATTGTGAAGTCNATTATACGTCGATCGTAAGTTGGTAATGCATTTAATACTCCAATAAGCCCATTGTGAAGTCGCAGAATCCTAAGTTGAAACATCTTAAATCCAGATGCTCCTTGATTTATGATAGGGTTACACTGTAAAGTTGAAAAATCGTAAATTGAACCACCATCCTAAATTGAGGACCCTCTGTATTGGATGAGTGCCTGATTCAGTATGACCTCATCTTAACTTGATTACATCTGCAAAGACTCTGTTTCCAAATAAAGACATGTTTACAAATATGGGGAGTTAGGAAGTTGAATATATCTTTCAAGGTCACTCAGTTCAACCCCAAACACCATCTAATTTTCAAGCTCATGCTTGTCTTTTTCCATTCTTAAAAATGGCTGCCCCCAGTTTCCTCATCTTTGTACAATGATGTGCTTGAATTAAACCAAAATTCTTTTCAAATTTAAAAAAAAAAGAAGGAATATATTTAATAATAAGTAAAAAGAAACAAACAAGCAAAAAAGCACTAAAAAATTAAAGCAAAAAAGCTTTTTCACAGCAACCTTTGAAGAATCCCTGTGTAACTATTACACAAAACTCAGAAAATATTTATAAATTCAAATATATGAAAATAAAACATTTCTGCATGGCAAAAGCCACCATTAGCAGAGTCAAAGAATGGACAACACACTGGGAAACGAACATTTGTAAATTCCATTGTAACAATGGACCAATTTATTAAATGAGAATATTATATGTACCAAAAGTTTTTAACTAGCAAAAAAAATGAGCTAAAAATATAATCAAAAAGTTTATGGAAAAGTAAAAAATGACTTAAGCATATGAAAAGATGTCCAATTTCACTCATAATAAAAATTTAAATGAACCAAGAACACTGGCAGAGACTGAAAAGTTTGATAACAAGGGTTGTGTTGGCAAGAGTGTAGCTATCAATTCATAAAAAAAAAATTATATAACAAGTATAAACATATAGGTACAAAAGTATAGGGCCCCAAAATATATAAAGCAAACATTGACAGCATTGAAGCAAGAAATAGTTCTACAATAGTATTTGGAGACTTCAGTAATTTCAGTGATGGTCAAAACAACCAGACAAAAAATAAGTAAAGAAACAGAGGACTTGAACAACATAATAAACCAACTAGATCCAACAGACATGTACAAAACACTCCACCCAACAGAAACAGAATACTCATTATTCTCAAGTGCACATGGAACATTCTCCATAGTAAACCATATATTATTCCATAAAATGTGTCAATAAATTCATTCTCCAGGGTAAACCATATATTAATCCATCAAATGTGTCGATAAATTTAAAAAGATTGAAGTAATACAAAATGTCTTCTCCAACCATAGTGGAATGAAGCTAGAAACCAAGAACAGAAGGAATAATTAAAAAGTCACAAATGTGTGAAAATTAAACAACATGCTCTTAAACAAACAATGGATCAAAAAATAAATCCCAAGGGAGATTAACAAATACTCAGAGTTGATTGAAAATGAAAACACAACATACCAAAACTTATGAATGCAGCAAAAGCAGTGCACAACGGAAAATTTTCAGCTGCGAATGCCTGTCTTAACAAAGCAGAAAGATTTTAATGCTACACAATAAGGATCTAGAGAAAGAAAGAAAACTAAACTTTCTTCTGCAAATTTAGAAGAAGAGGGAAGATAACCAAGATAAGAGTGAAGATTAATGAAATTGAGAATAGAAAAAAAGAGAACCAATAAACCCCAAAATTGGCTTTTTAAAAAGATCAGCAAAATTCGCACATCTCTAGCTAGACTGACAAAAAG
>NW_007770302.1:0-599 GCF_000696425.1 Galeopterus variegatus | reverse complement strand
AAACGTTTAAAGAAGAATTAACACCAATTCTTAACAGACTTCTTCAAAAAATAGAAGATGAGGGGAAACTTCCTAACTCATTCTATGAGGCCGATGTTACTCTGATACCAAAACTAGAAAAAGACATCACAAGAAAAAGAAAATCACAGGCCAATATTCTGTATGATTGTAGATACAAAAATCCCCAATGAAATACTAGCAAACCAAATCAAATGGCATATTAAAAGGATTACATACCATGACTCAATGGGATTTATCTCAGGAGTGCATGGGTGATTCAAACTATGAAAATAAATCAATGTAATAGATTGATTAAATTAATAGAACAATGGGGAAAACCATATGATCATCTCAATTGATGGAGAAAAGGCATTTGGCAAAATTTAACAACCATTCATGATAAAAAAAAAAAAAACAAACAAACAAAAAAAAAAAACTGAAAAATTAGGAATAGAAAGGAACTTCCTAAACATATAATAAAGGACATTTATAAAAAACCCCACAGCTAATGTCATCCTCTGTAGTGAAAGACTAAAAGTTTTCCCTTTTAAGAATCCCTAATTTCCCCCTAACAAGACAAGGAGCCCACTTTCACCCCT
>NW_007770301.1:1504-5882 GCF_000696425.1 Galeopterus variegatus | reverse complement strand
ACTTTGTACCCTCTACCCCTTTCCACCTCTAGTGACCATAGATCTGTTCTCTCCTCAAAGTCTGATGTGTATAAATATAATGAAAATAATAGTAAAAGAGTAAAAAGATTAAAAAGATATACGATGCAAACATTAATCGAATATAGCTATGCCAACTATAATAATAATATCAGATAAAGTAGACTTCACAAAAAGTAATATTACCAGTGTTAAGGGAGACATACTAAATTATAAGATAATCAATGCATCAAGAAGACCATTTATGTATGTATGCATCAAATTATTGATCTTCAATATAGAAAAAGGAAAAAGAAGCAGATAAATCAACAATTATATTTGAAGATTTTCATACTCTTTTCTTAGTAACTGATAACTAGTAGAGTGAAAATCGGTAAATATATAGATGTGAACAACGCTTCAGTTAGTTTGATGTAATTGACATTTATAAAATAGTCCACTAAACAATGGCAGAATACACATTTTTTTTCCAAGTAAATCAGCCAGCATTCCCTACTATCAATATTAAGAAAAGGATAGCCCTATTGTTCTAGTGAACAATAACCAAAAATACTTAAATAATAGTAGCAAATTAAAATTAGCAATATACAAAAAATGATACTACAAAAAAACATGAAAACAAAAAGTAGAAATTGTACCTCATTACATTTAAAAATTCCACTTCAAAAAACACCTTTAAGAAAACAAGCCGAATCACATTCTACTATTATCAAAACATTTTTTAGCTATTTCGGTGAAGTGATATCTACATCTTTTTTCAGAAATATCTGGTAAATCAGTAGCTTATATTCTTAAAATAGAATTGTCATTTTATTTTTGAGTCGTGGGATTCTTTCTGTATTCTACATACCAGTCATTTCTCAAATACATATATTGCTATGGTTTGAATGTCTCTTCCAAAACTCATGAAGAAATTTAATTGCCAATGTAATGGTATCGGAAGGCAGGGCCTTTAAGAGGTGATTAGGCCATGAGGGCTCTGCCCTCACAAATGGATTAATGCTATTATTGAGTTAGTTATGGTGGGAGTGGGTTCCTGATGAAAAGGAACAGTTTGGCCCACTTTCCTCTCTGTCTTGTTTGTTCGCTTGCCCTTTAGCCACAGAATAACATAGCAAAAAGACCTTCACCAGATCCCAACAACATGCTCTCCGATTTCCCAGCCTCCAGAACTGTGAGCAAAATAAACTTTATTGGTTATCCAGCATGTGGTATTCTGTTACAGCAGCAGAAAATGTACTAAGACATTGTGTGTGTGTGTGTGTGTGTGTGCACATACACATACACTTGTACTTGGGGATAAGGTAATATGGATTGGATTGTGTCCCCCAAGTTTTATGTATTGGAAGCTCGATCCTATTGTAATGGTTGAGGGTGGGAAATCCTATTATGGCAATTGAAAGGTGGAGCCTTGAAGAGGTGATTAGATTCTTAGGATCATGACCCAATGAACAGATTAATAATGGTAGTCATGGGCGTGGTCTGAGGGCTTTAAAAGGAGAGCATGTGAGAGTCCCTTTCTCTCTACTGTGCCATTTTTGCCCATGTGAGACCACTGCATTGCTGTAAAGCCACCACAAAGAAGACCCTCACCAGATGTATTCCCTGGACTTTGGACCTCCCAGCCTCTGAAACTGTAAGGAATAAATTTCATTTTCTTATAAATTACCCAGTTCCAGGTATTTTGTTATAAGCAATAGAAATGGGCTAAAACAGAAAACTGGCACCAGAGAAGTGAGATGTTTCTTATAAGAAATACTTGAAAATGTGAAAGCTGCTTTGGAACTTAGTGTTGAGGAGAGGCTGGAAGAATTTGAAGGAGCAGGATAGAAAAAGCCTAGTTGTTGGTGAAAGTTTAGCAAACAAGAAAATCAGGGAAAGTTTGGAATGATTTAGAGACTGGCTAAATGGAGGTGACCTGATGATTATGGAAATATGGACTGTAAAGACCATTCTAAGGAGGCTTCAGGTAAAAAAGAGAAGGAACTTATTGGAAACTGGGGCAAAGATCACCCTTGCTATGAACTGGCAAAGAACTTGGCTGCATTCTGTTCATGCCCAAAAGTTTAATGTAATGGGGAACCTCAACTTGCTGAACTAGGGTATTTGGTGTAAGAAATTTCTAAGCAGCAAAGCATTAAGGAAGCTGCATGGCTACTTGCAACAGCCTATGCTGAGTTCTGGCAGAAAAGGCATGAGGTAAAGCCAGAATTTATAATTCAAAGATAGCAGAGAGCAAAAAAAAAAAAAAAATGGAAAACTTTCAGACTAGCCACAAAAGCAAGGACATAGCCCAGAGACACTTTGCTAAGAAGATGAGTACAGAAGAAAGGGATTATCAAGAGAAGGGAAAAAATAGCTTGAAGGCATTTCTGGGGCTGCCTCTTACATTAAAGGCACAGAGGCCTAGGGAAATAGAATGGTCTTAGGGAACAGGCATGAGGTGTCCTTCATGGGCTCACCGCCCAGGGCCACTGCAGGAAGCTGCTTCCAGCATGAGCACCCTGGTTGTTTTGGCTGCTCCACCTGTGGCTAAATTGGTCCCAGGTGTGGCTGGACCTGCAGCTTTGGAAAATATAAGCTGGAAACCTTGGTGTCATCCACATGTAGTTAAGTTTACAGGCTCACACAATGCCAGAGTTGTGGAGGCTTTGGAGACTCCACCCCAATTTCAAAGGATGTATGAAAAGTCTGGGGGCCCAAGAGGAGATCTGTTGCAGGGGTGGATGCACTGCACAGAGCCTTTGCTAGAGCAATGCCAAGTAGAAACATGAGGTCGGAGTTGCAGCAGAGAAACCCCATCAGTGCCATGCCTGGTGAAGGCATGAGATCAGGACTGCCATGGAGACCCCAGAACAGTAGAGCTACCAGCATGCAATGCCAGCCTGCAAGAACTAAAGCATGGCCTCAGATCAGGAAAACCATAGAAGAGGAGCTGCCCGAAGACTTTAGGACCCAACCACCACATCAGTGTGAAGAGGACATCAAGCATGGAGTCAAGGTACATGATTTGTCAGTGTTGAGATTTAATTTCTGCCCTGCTGAGTTTTGGACTTGTTTGGGGCCTGTTACCCCTTTCTTTTGGCTTATTTTTCCATTTTCGAATGGGAATATGTAATCTATATTTGTCCCAGCATAATATCCTGGAAGTAGATAACTTGTTTTGATTCCTTAGATGGGACTTTGGACTTTGGAGCTTTGAGCTAAAACAATTTAAGACTTTGAGGATGAAATTAATGCATTTATATTTGAAAAGGATGTGAGTTTTGGGGGTCCAGGGACAGAATGCCTAGGATTGAATGTCTCCCCAAAACTTGACCCCACTGTGACAGCATTAAGAGGCTGGAAGAGCTATTATGGTAATTGAAGGGTGGGGCCTTAGAGAGGTGATTGGATTGTAGGACCCTGCTGTAGTGAATGGATTAATAATAGTTAAGGGTTCTGAGGGCTTTAAAAAGAGAGCACGTGAGAGTCTCTCTCTCTTTGCTCCACCATTTTCACCGCATGATACCATGAATTGCTGTAGTTACCAGCAAGACAAGACCCTCACCAGATGTGTTCCCTGGACTTTGGACTTCCCAGCCTCAGAAACAGTAAGCAATAAATTTTGTTCTTTTATAATTACCCAGTTCCAGGTATTTTGTACCAGAAATGGACTAACACAGAGGGATATTTTTTCTCCTAGTGTGTGTGCCTTGCTTATTTATTTTCCAAATGTTATTTTTACATGCAGTGTTCTCATTTTAATTAAATCTAATATATATGTATATATGTATGTTTATATATATTATCATTTCTGTGACATGTTTATAAAACTTTTGCTGTGTGCAAGCCATGAAAATATTCTTCTATGTTTTCCTTTTCTCTAAATACCTTATGGTTTTAGACTTTGTGCTTAGATAAATGATCTATCTTGAATTAATTTTTTTATATGGTAAAAGGAAGAAGTTAATTTTAATTTCTTTTATTATATTTCCATTTATTCCAATTCATTTGTTGATTTTTTTTTTTAACTACTGAATTGCAGTGCTGTCTCTGTCAAAAATCAAATGACTATAGAAATATGAGCTTTCTGTTTGGGCTGGCCCCCCTGTTTTATTTATCTACTTGTCAATCACTATACTAGCATCAAACTGTCATGACTACTGTAGTCTTAAAGGGAGTACTGAAATAAGGGAGTAAAAATTCTTCAGTTTTGTGCTTCTACATCAAAATTGTTTTGGATACTGCTAGGGGTTGAATGTGTCTTCCAAAGTCCCTTGTATTAGAAACTTAATCCCCACTGCAACAGTGTTAAGAGGGTGGGAAATCCTATTACGGTAATTGAAACTTGGGGTCTTAAAGAGGTGATTAGATTGTC